>NC_048596.1:24388996-24673996 GCF_003668045.3 Cricetulus griseus | reverse complement strand
TCTTGAGAATAACTTGTAAATCTTCATTTGAACATTATATTAACACCAGACATCACTCACAGGAAAAATATGCTAAATAACTAAAAGTTGTGGCATATGGTGGGCATTCCAAACTTCTTACTACACACACACACACACACACACACACTCTTACTTCACAAATGCCCTGAAAATGTATAGAAATTATATGTCATTAGTTCATTCTTTAAAGAATCTGTTTCTGTGAACTTTTGTATGTATGCAAGTTCGCATGTATGTGGACGCACGTGTGTGCAAGTGTGTGAGCACATGCATATGGAGTCCTGAGGCTGGTCTCTAGTCCTCCTTAATTGCTCAGCCTTTTATTTACTGAGGCACGGTCTCTTGTTGGACCAAGAGTTTATGAGTCTGACTAGTCTTGCTGGCCAGCTTGCCCTGGGGATCCTGTCTCTCTCCCCTGAGTGCTGAGATTACAAGCATGTATGCTTGGCTTCTGTGAGCCCTGGGGATCCAGTCCTCTCACACTCTGCTTGGCAAGTGTTTGAATCCACTGAGCCATCTCCCCAGCCTGGTTTCTGTAAAATTCTTAGTGAAGTTTTCTCTTACTCTCTCCATTTGTTTCCCACATCTCACCATCTATCATATCATAGAAAGGAGAAAATACCACATTTTACATCTGTAAAATGGAAAGTAGAGATAGATCAAAGCTCTAGATCTGCCCAAGGCAGCCCATAATAATTCTGAAGGTTGGCTTTGCCACAGCTTAGGTCTAGTGTTTAACAGAGCTAACCTGAGGTTTCATCTATCACCAGCTACCTACAATGACATTCAGAATGGAAAGATTAAATTTGAAATCTTTTAAATTTGAAACCTCCAGTTTTATAAAAACAAATGAGAATTAGAACTACATTTGATCTATTTTTGAGGCATAAAATGTCACAAAACTTATTTACACTGAAAAGGATCAAAATACGGTCTCACTTGTAGTATAGGGTAATGGGAAGGGAAGAAAATGCATTCCTTGAAGACTCCAGACTTTGCAGCAACATCACTGAAACCACTCATGGGTCTTGTTGCTTTCCTCTTTTCTAGCTCTGTGTCACCTCCACCTTTGTCCTCTTTACTTTCCCTCCACTCAGCAATGAGAAGGGGTTACCCAGATCAGCTCTCCCCTGCCTCATTCCCCCAACCTTATTACAACCTGCAATGAACAAATCTCTTTTATCATTCCACAAGGTTGCCCTGCAACACTCTATTTACATTTAAGGTTGGCCTCAAACTCTAGAGATCTGCCTGCCTTGCAGTGCTGGGATTAAGGGCATATGCTATAATGCCTATGTACCACATTTTCTTATCTATTAATGGACACTTAGGCTGGCAGCAATACACATGGATACATAATGATCTCTGTGGGAGGCTGACTTAGAATCTTTTGAGTATATACCCAGGAGTGTTACTGCTAGATGCTAGACAATACATACAGAAGTATTAGTTTTTTAGGAACCTCCATACTGATTTCCCTAGCAGCTACACAAATTTACATTCCCACCAGATATATATATATATATGAGTTTGTACACATTTTTGTATTTGTCCTTTATTTGAGGCAGGGTTTCACTCCATAGCCCAGGCTGACCTCAAATTGATGGCAATCCTCCTACCTCTATGCCTCTCAAGTGACAGAATTACAAGTATGAGTCATCACACCAGGCTATTGTCATTTGTTTTCTTGATGATAGCCATTTTGACTGGGGTGAGATAAAAATCAAGGCAGCTGTAGTTTGCATTTGTCTTATGGCTAAGAACGTTGAACACTTTTCCAGGTATTTATTGGCCATTTGCAGTTCTTCCTTTGAGGAGAGGCATGCCCATTCAATACACTACCCCCATTAGTATTTTGGATGAGGGTTTTCTATTGTCAATTTTGTACAAATTGTAGATACCAATGCCTGCTGGATGTACAGCTGGCAAACTTGTTTTTCCTATTCAATAGGCTGTCTCTTTACTCTGTTGATAGTTTGTGTGGCTTTATAAAAACCTTCTAATTTCATACAATCCTGCCTGTTAATTCTTGAGATTATTTCCTATGCTTTCCTTTGCACAGTCTGTGCCCATACACTGCCTATGTTTCCTACAGCAGTTTGAGTGTCAGACCTTAAAGTCTTTGATCCATCTTGAATCTATGTGTATAGATAGATGGATAGATAGATAAGGGTCTAGTTACATTCCTCTAGAGGTGGACACCCACTTTCCCAAGCACAATGTTTTGAAGATGCTGCCTTTTTTCCTATGTATATTCTTGACATCCTTGTCAAAGATGAGGTAACTGTAGCTATATGTGGTTTGTTTGGTTGGTGACTAGGTCTTTTGTAGTTCAAACACATGTTGAACTCCCAGTCCTTCTGCCTGAACATACAAAGCGCTGGGATGACAATGGCCAGCATTATGCCTGGCTTCCTATTTGTTCTGGTTTTTAAGACAGAGTATTACACAGTAGTAACCTAGGCTACCCTCAAACTCATGGGGATCTTTCTGAGATGACAAAAAAGCATCATGTGTCTCCATTATATTATTCTAGCTACACATTGTTTTTGTGCCAGTACCATGCGATTTTTCTTAGTATACCTCTGTAATATGGTTTGAGGCAGAATATTGTTGTACCTACAGCATCACTCTGTTTATGATTAATTTCTTTTGTGCTCAGAGCAATTTCAGATTTTTTTTTCATGTTCTGGGAAAAATGCCACTGGAATTCCTATGATGACTTCATTGAGTCTGTAGATCATGTTTGGTAATACAGTCATTTTCACAATACTAAGTCTGCCAACCCATGAACACAGGGGGGATTTTCTGTCTTCCACTACTTCCTTCAATGACTTCTACATTATTCTTAGGAGGCAGTGGGTGCCACAGTGCACAAGTGGAAGTGAGAGGCCAACTATGTGGAGCTGTCCTCTCTGTATGCATTCCCATGTATCCCAGAGGGTCAACTGAGGTCACTATGTTTGCACAGCAAGAGCCTTTCCCCACTTGACTGGTCTTGATTGTCTTGGGGTCTTCCATGTCTTAAAAGTTTCTATTCTAGAAGTCTTGTCTTTCCTTTCCTTGGTTGGGTTTATTATAGTATTTGAGGTTTGTTTTGTTTTTTAGACAGTCTCACTGCATAGCCCTGGAACTTGCTATACAGACCAGACTGGCCTGAAACTAAGATCCTCTGCCTCTCCTTCCTGAGTGCTAGAATTAAAGGTTCCACCACACCCAGCCCTGCCCTGCCCTGCCCTGCCCGTTGATTTTATCCAGCTACTTTTCTTAATGTTTTATCAGCTCTGAGTTTCCTCAGAGATTTTTAGGATCTTTGAACTTTATTTTACTATTGTTTTATGGATATAGGGCTTCTCTGTGTATTCCCTGGCTGTCTTGGAACTCACTCTGTAGACCAGTCTGTCCTGGAACTCAAAAGATCCACCTACCCTTACCTACTGAGTGCTGGGATTAAAGGTATTCTCCACTATATCTGGTTTCTGAACTTAATTACTAATTATCACCATTTAAAAAATGTATTTATTTTACATGTATGATGAGTGTTTTGCTTGCATGTATGTATGTACACTACATTAACATTTGGATTTCTTGCATATTTGTCGTGTTTTATTTTAAGCTGTTTAACATACACAGAGAAGTCATCACAGGTGAGACTGTTACTTGACTTTTCCCCCCTCTAATCCTGTCTCAAACAAATATACAAAAAACAAACTTCCCTTACTTATTGGGTATGACAAAACAAGCCTGTGATCCCAGGATCTGGAGATGGCAGGAGGATGAAGAATTCAAGGTCATCCTTAACTACTCAGCAACTCCCAGGACCAGTCTAGGCTATCTCAAAAAAAAAACAAAAAAAAAAAAAAAAAAAAAAAAAAAAAAAAACAAAAAAACAAAACAAAACAAAAAAAAAAAAACAAGCCTTGCAAACAGTATTTTTAAATTTTGAAACAGAGCCTCATGTAGCCATAGCTGGACTCAAAGTTATATAGTGGAAGAACCTAGAACTTCTGGCCTTGCTGCCTTGCCTTCATGAAACCCATGATTACAGGCAATCAGACCCAAGGCATCTGTACTCGAGGCAGGGACTCTACCAACTGCTCTACATCCGCAGGCCAACAGACACTGTGTCTTTAATTGGCAACTGCATTTTCAAAGGATTTATTTTTTTATTTGTGTGCATGTGTGCATGTAAGTGTACTTAGGTACCCTCAAATGGTGGAGGCCTCAGGTCCTCCTGGAACTAGGCAGTTCTGAGCCATCTAACATGGTGGGTTCTGGGAATAGAACTTGGGCCCCCAAAAGCAAGAGCAATTTGTAACTGCTGCAATATCTCTTGCCAGCCTCCAACGATTTTTTATTTGTTTCCTGGAACTCATTACATAGACCAGGCTGGCCTCAAACTCAGAGGGATCACCCTGCCTCTGCCTCCAGAGAGCTAGGATTAAAGATATGTACCATCACACCCGGCTTAAACATTAAAAAAAAAATCACCATTTGAAAAGGCCACACATTAAGTTCTTCAAATGTAGCTGGTGGTAGAGAACTTCTAGCATGCATAAGGCCCTATGTACAATCTTTGCTCACTTATATGAGCACGCGCATACGCACGCACGCACGCAAATAACTAATGTTGTCTATTAGCTTCTACCAGAAACGAGTCATAGAAAAATTCTACATAAGATCTTAGGTTAAGACCAAAAAGTTCCTATTCCCTTAATTAGATTGTAAACTCACAAAGAGCAAGAGGATGAGGTTTGTACCCAAATGCTCCTCTTATTTCTTTGTTTTTATAGTGGCTAAAAACATGCTTCTGGTCTAGTGATTCTAAAGCCAGGCAAACAATAATAGGGAAGATACCTATCTCCATAAGCACCATGAAGAGAGCAGATAGAAACAGCACATCTTTATCCACTATGTTCACACATTGTTACAATTTACTTGGGTATTTTAAACTCCTTTCCCATTTCTCTGATTCTGCTTCGTCTTTCTCAGTAGTAAGTGACAGGCACAGCACTAGCATTGCCGAGATAACTTACAAGGAGAATTCTGTAGAACAGACGCTTTGATGAAAACAGGGCCATCTACTGATGACTCATCATGCACCAAGGACTGACCTTTATGTCTGATCCAGCCACCTAATTGGCCTGAGAATTTGCTTACTACAGAGAAAGGCACTGGAATAGCTAGCATTTGACCCAGTATAGTGGCACATGCTTTTGTCCCACCACTAAGCTGAGGCAGGAGAATCAAGAGTTGAAGACCAGGCTGGGCTATGGTGCTAAAATCTTGTCTCAAAGAGACAAAAACAAAAACTGTTGGGAGGCAGAGGCAGGCAGATCTCTGTGAGTTCAAGGCCAGCCTGGTTTACAGAATGAGATCAAGAACAGCCTCCAAAGCAATACAGAGAAACCCTGTCTTGAAAAACCAACCAAACAAACAAAAACTGGAGCTCTGTTTTCAACAAACCATCTTCTCCAGACACTATGCCAAAAATCTTATGAGATCTCTTCAAACTTTATATAAATCTTCAATTTTTGATTATTTGGGAAAGTCAATACTTGCTAATTCTACAATTATGAGCCCCAAAATAACGTAGGGAATTAAAAGAACAGACAAACATAAAGACACTGGTGAGTTCAGGAGTCCACAGCACCAATTGGTCAGTGTTCCAAGTTCCCTGCCTACTAGCAAGGCATCTCTCATATAGAAACAAGAGTTCCTTCATAGAAGAAAGCTACCAAAAATAACTTCTTTGGGAGTTTGGGAACAGCCCCAGCCACAAGAAGCTCCTCATTTTCCCTATATCAGACCAGGTTCCTATCCTGAATAAAATCTAGTTTTCACTTTGTTGAAATATACGCACTAAAGAGAAACACCAATATTGAAATTATATACCACAAACCGGAGAGCCCATGGAGTATTTTTCTCTCTGTGACTTATTTCACTTAACTTGTTTTTTCAGGTTCACCCATGGTGTTGCCAGTGACAAGATTTCTTTTATATTACTGATTGCATATGTATGTATGTGTGCACACATGCATGCCAAGGTATTTGTGTGTAGGTCATAGGACAATTTGAGGGAACCGATTCACCTTCTACCATACAGATCCAGGACTGAACTCAGACTGCCAGACTTGGCAGTGAGTAGCTTTAACTGCTGAGTCAGCTCACTGGCCCCAGGATTTCATCACTTTTTGGCTAAGTAGCATTCTGCTATGTATACATACCCCACGCATCCTTTGATGAATACCTGGCAACTGTGAATAGTACTTTAATGAACATGGGCATGAAGGTGTAATTTCCTTTGGATCTATACCCAGGTGTTTGATTACCCAGTCATATGACAGTTCTATTTTTAATTTGCATGTCTTCTTTTGAGAAAAGTTAAATAAGAACTTTGATACATCTTAACCGATTTTTGTGTGTGCATATGTGTGCTTGCATGTGCTATGGGGTGTGCACATGTGTAGAAAATAGAGGTTGACTTCAGGTGTCTTCCTCAGTTGCTCTCCACCTTATGTGGGTAATGGGGATTGAACTCAGGTTCTCATACTTGCATGGAAGCATTTTACCAACTGAGGCATCTCTCCAGCCCTTGATTTGGTTATTATGTGTGCGTTCACACTCATGTGTATATGGGGGGTGGGGAAACATAAGCATTTGGAGGATAGAGTACCACCTTAGATGTTTCTCTTCAGGTCCCTCCCATCCACCACTGTTTCCTGAGACAGCACTCTCACTGGCCTGGGGCTCACTAACTTGACTAGGCTGGCTAGCCAGTAAGCTCCAAGTAAGATCCCACTATCTCTCCACTTCCCTGGCACTGGATTACAAGTTTTTGTGTGGGTGGTGGAGATTGAACTCATTCTTTTGTGGCAAGCGCTTTACCAACTGAGCTGTCTCCCCAGGCCCTGGTGTCTCTTTTTTCCCCCTCCTACTAACATAGGGTGGCCTTGAACTTGCTCTGTAGCCCACCTTACCTTGAACTTACAACCCTCCTTCCTCAGCCTCTTGAGTGTCTGGGATTACAGGCCTGTGCCATCAGCCCCAGCAATAATCAGAATTTTGAATATTTTCATCACAAAGAAATGATAAACATGTGAAGTGATGAATATACTAATTGTTCTGAATTATTATACAATGCATCAAAACATCACATTATATCCTGTAAATGCCCACTATCATATTATATCCATGACAAAAATAAGAATTTTTCTTTTCCAGTCATCAATACAAGCAAAAAGGTTGACTTCCTTTGTGTAATGTACACAGACGCACACATACATTTTTATCTTTTGCAGTCCTGGGAATCAAACCAGAGTTTTGCCCATGATGGGCTACTGCTGTATCACTGAACTTCACTACAGTATGTTTTTGTGTTGTTTTTCACTGAGTTATAACTGGCATTGTGAGAGGTCTTCTTTGAAATTTGAAGTGTTTACAGATTAAGCTCTGAGATTTTTTTTTTTTAAGTTAATTGCATGTGTGCTGAATGCTACAAACAGGAAGTCCAGGATACACTGCTTACATAAGGGAAGAAAGCAAACAGGAAGTCCACAGGGAACAATAAGAAATGTGTTGGTTCCTGTGTCTTTACTATGAGGAAGAAAATCAACTCCTGTATTTGTGGGATTTCAAACACACAAGGGATCTCTTCCAAAACCCATTAAAACCATGGGACAACTTCAAACTTATTTACAGTGTCCAATATCAAGTAATGTAGACCAGACTGTCCATTCTATTTTTCAGAAAAAAAATAAAAAAATAATAAGGGTCATACAGTAATTTAAAAAAAAAAAGGTATTCTCACAGAGGTACTGAATTTGTATGCTTGTTCTAAAACCATGAAGTAAGTGTGTGTGTGTGTGTGTGTCTCACTCTCAACTACATATTTGAAGCAAAAAAGCCCCTGCAAGTTGGAGACAGGAAGCTCTGCTCATGGTTCCACCTTGTCACCTTGGTCAAGTCCCACAAAGATTCCTAATGCCAGTTTATCCATTTATAAAGACCCACACATGGGAGCTATTCTGTTATGATATCTTAGAGAAGCCTACAGCCATGTTTCTGGTCTCTTCTCTTAACCCTTGTGCCTGATCCCTATTTAAAAACCTTTATTAGACCCCAACTTAGCAACATAAAAAGGAAACTCTCAGGCCCCTTATAATGTTGTTTTAGAGCATCCATCCAAACCTATTTCAAATGCATGTTAAACATCAAGTATCTCTCTAATTACTATTTAATTATCCATCATTTATAATGTGTTCATATCACACCTGTATTTTAAATCCTAAGTCTACTCAGATTTAGAAAGAACAGCAGTAGAGATCTTGTTTACAAAATTTTCAAAATGTCAAAAAAATTACTTTGGTTTGTGAATCTCAGAAAAATTCACTATCATATTACCTCTGAAATTATTTTCTTCTGGTATGGTGACTCACGCCTTTAATCCTAATATTCAGGAAGCAGAGGCAGGTGGGATATCTTTGAGTTCCCAGGACATTTGGGGCTACAAAACAAAACCCTGTCTCAAAATAAACAAACCCCACCATTCTGGAGGCAGAGACAGGAGACTTACCAAGTTTAAGGCCAGCCTCAGCTACATAGCAAGTTCAAGACCAGCTTAGACTATATGAACCTGTGGAATATTCCTCTACATTGTGTGAATATATGTCACTGTGATTGGTTTAATAAAGAACTGACTGGTCAATAGCTGCACAGGATAGGTTAGGCAGGAAAACCAGACTAATGACACTAGAAAGAAGGCTGGAGTCAAAGGAGTTGACAGTCAGACAGAGAGGAAACAAGATGAAAGAGAGGTAATGCCATGTAGCAGAATGTAGATTAACATAAATGGGCTGATTTTAATTGTTAACTGTTAGCCAGTAACAAGCCAGAGCTATTGGCCGAGCATTTATAATTAATATTAAGTCTTTTTGTGGTTACTGGAAAGCAGCTGGCAGAACAGAGCTGGAACGAGGGCTCACTCCCTACAAGTGCTTGCCATACAAACAAGAGGACCTTAGTTCAGTCCCCAGGACCCATTAACAGTTAGACAGAGCAGCACATGTCTATAACCCTGTCGCTCTGTGCCAGGGAATGGGGGAGGGGAGTAGGAAGAGTAGAAAGAGGGAGGAGACAGGATCACTGAAGCTCACTGGCCAGACAATCTACAGGAATTGCTGAGCTCCATGTTCAGTAAAAAACTCTGTTATCAAAAACTGTGAGGAGACTGATGAAGACATCCATGCTATATGTTTGTGTTTACACACAATCCCCACAAACACAAAAAGGTATTTTCTTAGAATCAGGTATGGGCACTCAAGCCTATAATCCTACCACTTGGGAGGCTGAAACAGGGGAATTGACACAAGTTTGAGGCCAGCCTGGGCTACACAGTGAATTCCAGGCTGGCCAAAGATATATAGCAAGACCCTGTCTCAAAAAAAACAAACAAACAATATTTTTAAACTCATATCACTCACAGTAAGCAAAAATAACAACAATGTGCTCCTCCATTTTTGAAAACTTCCATTAGGAACTCTAGCAAAACTGGCTTTCTTTCTATTTTGGCACAAACGCATCATGTGCTCTGCTCCCTCTGTGCCACTTTCTCTCAGCTGAGCCTCCCCAAGGAGCTCATACCCAGCAAAGCCCAACAAGGAGGGAGATGAGGAGCCAAAGCAGCCACCCCCAGAATCTGCCCAACACAAACAGCCACACCAATATTGTTCATGTTTCTCTTTTGACTCAACAAATGCACCGTCAGCTCTCAGTTCCAACACAAATACAGAAAGGCATTCTAAAATGTGTTAAGACATTGGTTAAGGGGAGGATGCTTTTACTAAGGTTCTGAATGGCCCATTGCATGGGCTATGTATAGGATTTTCAGTGTCAGTGAATGACTCTGAAACTTCTCAAGCAGCTCAATGTCTTTCTGGTTATTATGTTGTTGTTTTGTCTCTTATTATAGTTCTGGGAGATAAAACCATTGTTTCAAGCTTCTTATGTATCTCTGTCTCCCAGATCCCCACTCCCTTTTAAGATATTAACATTTTAAGTTTTCAAATTGTCCAGGATTTCCTCTGAGATTCTTCAGTTTCTAACTGCCTGGGGTATTGTGAGGAGGAAGAGTGTGGACAAGGAATCATCTCCCTGTCAGAGGTCATGGCACTTCAGATTTCCTACTCACCTCTAACTTCAAATATTAATTACAACTTAGAAATATCAGAATAAAATGGCAATAAAAACTTTTAAATGCTGGGCATACTAGCACATGCCTATATTACCAGCCCTCCAGAGGCTGAGGCAGCAATACTGACTGCTGGGAGTTCAAGGCTAGCCTGAGGTACAAAATGAGACTCTATCTCAAAGAACAAAAGCAAAACAAAAACCAACAACAAGAAGCCAGCATAACAACTCAGAAGCAGGAGGATCATGGGTAAATTCAAGGCCAGCCTGAGTACAGAGGCCTCAAAAATAGAAGGAATCAATATAATATAAGCACCTATTTTGGAACTCTACTATGCACATTAAGGGAGATCTTTAAATGAAGCAAGAACCAGAGGCAAGGACAGCTCACATCAGCTTTATCTACGAGTCTGTCACTATGCTGTGTGACATCCATTTTCATGATCACTATCTCCATTTTACAGGTGAAGAATCAGAGACAAAGAGGAGTTAAGACAAGGCCCTAACGTTATAAAGCTTGTAAGAGGTGACACCTCAGATTTGCCTGACCCTAGACATAGCCACCCACTGCTGTGTTAGAGCTACATGTTATGTGGGCAGGTTTCCTGTGCTTTCAGATGCTTGCCAGAGGGCTGTTGGAAGCAAATGACTCTACCCCCCTTAAGGCACACTGCCCCTGTTTGTGTACTCATCAAGCAACTTCCTTACATTTGCCAGTTTCCCTAAGCCAACTGGAAACCGGGTAAAGTCAAAAGGAAAAGCTGTATACCCTTGGCATCGATGCCTCTTAAGCTAACGCTGAGCAATCTGGCTTTGAGCATGAATTTGACCTTAACTTGGTTGACTTGGTCCATTTACGGAGGCCCTTTTCTGAGAATCAACATGATAGAGGGAAAATCGCCAAGTCAGACAACAATCCCATGGCAGACCACAACTGCTAAAGCAAATGTATACCACAATGTAGAAAAGCAAACCACAAGCTACTATAGAGTCAGAAAAGAACCTGCCTGATACTGACACTACCATGTAGGAAGCCAGATGCACTCTCAGGTTTCCCTCCTTTTCTAGCAGGGAAAGATGTAATCTGCAAACTCACAGTGTTGTTGAAGTAAAAATAAAGATGATGGCTCAGTGGATAATTATTACAACAACAGGGGAAATGTTACCCACTCTAGAGGAAAGAACACATTGTTTCAAAACTACTTTTATTTTGGAAATACTGGACAAGCAGTGGTGTTTTTTTTGTTTTGTTTTGTTTTATTTTTTGCGGGGGTGGGTTTCAAGACAGGGTTTCTCTGTGTAGCTTTGGAACCCATCCTGGCACTTGTTCTGGAGACCAGGCTGGCCTCGAACTCACAGAGATCGGCCTGCCTCTGCCTCCCGAGTGCTGGGATTAAAGGTGTGAGCCATCAACGCCCCCCAAGCAGTGGGTCTTACTGATGAACGAGGGTTCCTTCTACCATTTATCCTTTTGTATTGTACAACACTGAAGGAATGCATTTCTTTCTTAGCTGTGTCTCAGAATCCAGCCCAAACACAGGCCTAATTCTTACTAGATTTATAGTTAAAAACTTACTTATTTGATTCGGCAGTTGTGGCACATGCCTTTCGCATGCCTTTAATCCCAGCGCGAAAGAGGGAGAAGCAGGTGGATCTCTGATTTAGAGGCCAGCCTGATCTACAGAGAAAGTTCCAGAACTGCCAGAGTGACACAGAGAAGCTTCATCTCGAACCACCCATCAATTTTTTGTTTTTACTTTATTTTTTATGTTTGTGTCTGTGTGGGTGGATATCACAAATGTCCAGGTGTCCTCGGAGGCACTGGATCCCCTGGGGCTGGAGTTACAAGTAGCTATGAGTTGACCAATATGGGTGCTGGAAATGAAAAGGGTCTTCTGAAGAGAAGCACTCCTATCTGTTGAGCTGCTTGGTCTCTAGACCCTAGAGTTACAGTCTTAAAGTCACAGGGGCTAGAGAGATGAGCCCAGCCAGCAAACAGCTCACCTTGCAAGCATGAAAACCACTGTAGGGTAGAAGGTGAGTTGAGCATATCGAATACTTATAACCCCAGTGCTCAGGAGGCAGACACAGACAGATTCCTGGGGCTAACTGGCCCCGCAACAACTTCCTTTCTTCAGCAAGCTCCAGGCTAGCATGACAAATCTTCAAAAAATGGTGGACAGTGCCTGAAGAATGATAGCCAAGGTTGTTTTCTGGCTCCCACATGCATGTTCATACACACACATGCACACGTGTGTACACACACAAACACACACACATACACACACGCATGCGCGCACGCAGATTCTAACATTATACAAATATTGCCAATCTTCCTATACCCTAAGTGCTTACAGACTTACTGCCAATTCCTCCTTCTTTCCACACCTGGTGTCCTTTCTTTCTCTCCTAAGTTTATTTTTAGTCTTCTGGATGACACCAGCAGTGGTGATTCTCAGGGTTAAATGTAACTGAGAGCCAGGAGATGGTGGTGCATACCTTTAATCCCAGGATTCGGGAGGCAAAGGAAGGCAGATCTGAGTTCAAGGTCACCCAGGTCTACAAAGTGAGCTAGAGATTGGTCAGGGATACACTGAGAACCCCTGTCTCACAAAGCAAACAAAAAAGTAACTGGAAGACACGCACCAGGACAGCAAAAACCAGGAAAGTGGCCCACAGGATCTGACAGGGGCAGATGCTCACCCTGGCATCTCCCTCCCCATCCAGTCAAGAGAGATGAGAGTTTGGGTGAGAGTGAAAGAAGGACACGGTGAATGGTGGCTTTGTGCAGAGTAAGAAAGGAGGAACTCAGTCACACAGTTCCTCCACCCCACCTTTCAACAGTCTCAGTGTGGGGCCCAGGCTGGTCTTCAACCTGTTTTCCTTCTGCCTCAGTCTCCCAAGTGCAGGGACTACAAGTGTGTACCACCCACAAAATCACTTCTTTTTGTTTTCTTAGGTACTCCCTTTCTTTTTCAAAAATATAGTTAAACTTATATTTAGTTCCTTTCAATGACCAAAAATTGTGAATTAGTAAAATTTTAGTGATTTCTGTTTTGTTTTGCTTGTTTTTAAAACAGGGTTTCTCTGTGTAGTCCTGGCTGGCCTTGAACTCACTGTATAGACCAGGCTGGCCTCAAAATCTCAGAGATCCACCTGCCTCTGCCTCCCAAGTGCTGGGATTAAAGGTATGTGCCACCATAAATTTTAGTGATCTTTAATTTTATTTCAAT
Organism: Cricetulus griseus; assembly: GCF_003668045.3. Taxonomy (NCBI): domain Eukaryota; kingdom Metazoa; phylum Chordata; class Mammalia; order Rodentia; family Cricetidae; genus Cricetulus; species Cricetulus griseus. The sequence goes on along the minus strand of NC_048596.1, from coordinate 24,660,554 downwards.
CATTCCTATATAGAAGTTGAGGGAGAGGAAGAACTGACCTTCATAGGACAAGAACTTTGGGATAAAAAATAATGGGGGAAAACAGAAGATGACAAAAAAATACCTATGTGTTGCTGGGCTTCGGGCACACATCTGCAATGCCAGCCCTAGTGGGCTGGGGCAGAGATACTGAGAGTTATAAGTGGGGCTAGTGAGTGTGAGGCTGACCTGAGCTAGTCAGACTGTCCCAAAGAAACCAAGTTTGGGTTATTTGAGGAGTGGGGTAGGAAGGGCAGAAATTATGGAACTATGTATGGTGGCACATAAAATCCCAGCATTTGGGAGGTAGAGGTGGGAGAATCTCAACTTCCAAGCCAATGTGGTTTCTACATAAATGCTACACACACAAGCATGTCCACACATGTTACATACGTGTCAGTAGATGAGGTGGGCTCAGTGTGTTACAGTATGCAAATCCCACATGTAATACAACCCACAGTGGGTTATGGCCGTGTCAAGATGAGATGACTGTGAAAGAGCACTGACTGTAAGCAGTGCTAATTAATGGGAAACTCTGTTGTTTTTTAATGGCTCGTCAACCCTGGGAACACCCAGAGAAGCATGTGAAGACTGATATACTCTTGTCTGCCAGCACATTCCAATTATCTACACAGTTCATCAACATGTGACGTAGACATCGACAAAGTGGCCTTCTGACCTCCACACCCATGCCAAGGCATACACACACCCCCACACCATCACACAAGTTATTCACACACAATAAAAAAAACCTTTAAAAATGTTACCTAATCAGCCTCCTTTTTCTAAGAGATACAATAGATGCTAAAAGGGAGATTTAAGCAAGCCACATGTACAGGGTAAAAAATCTCATAAATGAGATCTCTTATTTTATAAACCAAAGGTAATCAAAATCTTTTGAAGAGAAAAAGGTCTTTTAGCTTCATTTTGTTCTCAGACATTAAAAAATTGCATCCTCTCCCTCTTACAGAGGACAATTCACATCATGTCAAATTAGGTCATTTCTAAGCAACTGCTTCAGGCAGACAATACTAACACACTATTCTTTCATGGTCAACTCTAACTCCCATCATCTAATCAAGTCTCCTTACAATTACTAATGAGGCTCAGCTAAGCATGTTATCAATTCTCTCTCTCTCTCTCTCTCTCTCTCTCTCTCTCACACACACACACACACACACACACACACACACACACACACACACACACGTAGCATAATCTCAATTTAAAGTGTCCTTTCTTTCAGAAATAAGAAATGAGAGGAGCATACTTTGGAATGTATTGTCCTCAAGAGGAATTTGTATTGTCCTCAAGGCCCTCCAAACAGGAAACATGCATAGGGCTTGTGTCACCAAGCAGGGCCAGCAATTCCCACATGATCAGGGTAAGTGCAGCGTGTCAGATCCGAGAAAATATGTAATATTTTAGATTAAATTTGTACATATTTTAGAGAATCTAAAGCCTATCTTTAGAAATGCCAATGGTATTTCAAAGCTCTTACTCAAGAAGAAAGGGGATTAACATATACAGCCCTACTTTTACTCGGTATGTCCCCGACGTGAACCAGGAATTGCCCTGCACACCTGAGGGGTAAGAGGTCACAAACTGGTATCACTCACTTGACAGAGGAGAGAACTGCAATTCTGAGAGGCAACAGCTTGTACAGGCCTCCTGACAACATACGATTTCTGTGTAGGTTCTCTTGCAAAGTTGTTTGTCATATAAATGGCAGCAAGGCAAGCTGACCCCGGGCAGATACCTCATGACTCTTGTTTTTTTGAGATCACGCTGTTCTCTGCTCTAAGTTATGCCTCACCCTGGGGATTTTCATTTTACAAGAAGCAGTGGGTTCCATTTTGAGAACTAATACAAAGCAGGGTGATTCTGCACCTCTCTGTATACACAGACACCACATCTGTCCAGCACCACCCAGGAGGAAGACCAACAAGCAACTCACTCTTCCCAAAGCAAAAACAGGTGCCACCCAAACACTGGATCAGAGAAACCAGGCCCAGGAATTTATGAGACATACCACAAGTGACACTTCTTCACCTACATTGCATAAAGAGGAGGACACCTAACAGTGTGACGACAACAGCCCCCACTGGCCTGTCACCTGACCATCCAGTTGTGCACCAAGGGACCCATAGCCTGAGAACTCCTGGCTGTCCCTAAGGCTTCATCTCAGCTATCACCCGGAAGGTGACACAGCATACTAGAACCTCAGTCCCTCCCACCTTTATCAGTTGTCCATTGGCTCCTATCTTAAGCCTTGATGGTCTCACACCTTACCTCTGCAGCCCTGCCCTATCTGGAGACCTTGTGGCTTGGCTCTATGTGCCTCTGACAGACCAACTGGGTACTTTCTATTGACTCTAACTCCCGCAAGGGCTGCTTCTATCTTTTATCTGCTCTCTGCCTCTGTTATAACTCCTGAACTCTGCTGGAGCCCTTTAACCTCTTTGTAACCTTACAAATATACATGTTTACATAAGTATTTACTGTGTTGTGTGTAATGAGTGATATGAAATATTCAAGCATAGTGCTCTTAAAGCACAGTCTCAAATAGCCTAGGCTGCCTCAAACCCTCTACATAGCCAGCGTGACCTTGAACTCCTGCCTCTACCTCCCAAGTGCTTGGATTACAGGTGTGTGTCAATACCCCTGATTCTCCAAACCACTGAACAACTCAGTAACATTCTGGTTAGTATGTGGTGTGTGTGTGTGTGTGTGTGTGTGTGTGTGTGTGTGTGTGTGTGTGTGTCTAGAATACAACCCCAAAATTATATTGACAAAGCCACATCGGACCATCAAAGCTGCTGACATCTACAGTATACAAATTTCATCAATGGAAGAGCCCTGAATATCCCTCTTGAAACGCCTATGGGCCATTTACAACAATGAGAATATTTGGAGTTGTGTATAAAAATTATTTATTCATTCATTTTTTACCTTACTCTCTCTTTCCCTATACGTCCTTCTTTCATTACTTCACCCCAATGGTAGAGAGCAGGAGCTGGGAAACATTTCCTATTACTAACTTAAAACTTTATTTACAAACACAGGTAGCAAGCCAGTTCACAGGCTAGCATTCTGCCAATGTTGGTTTGGCGCAATGAGTTTTCAAGCTTTTGCTTACTCAGAATCACCTTGCATGACTGCTAATGCACAAATTTCTGGAACCATCCTTAATGTTCTTCATTCTATAGGTAGGAGACCCTGAGATTTTGCGTTTTAGTAAGTTCCCAAGTAATGCTGATGCTACTGGAACAGAAATACCACTCTGAGAAGTGCCTGTATAGAACAGTAATCTATACTACACCCAGTGAAAGATGAAACAGTGTTGCAAACCTAACTGATATGTTTTATAGAGTGTTTCACAGGAGGACTTACTGTTAAGTGCCATAATGTTATCTGTTCCTGGATGATGGAAATTTATTCCCATGCGTCCTGGAAAAGAAAGTAATTTTATATTAAGCATAAACACACACACACACACACACAAAATTGTTCAATATAATTATTTCAAATATACTTACAAAATATAAACATTACAAAACACTACAGATTCATCCATAGCAATGCTATCAAGGCCAAAGCATTTACAACAACTTTTAAATCAATTCATAAAACACAGACATGAAAAGTCTTAAAACACAGCCAAACTCTCAACACAAAACACAACCAAAAAAAAAAAAAAAAAAAAAGAAGCTTCCATTATAGTCTGAAATTTGTACATCTCCCATATTAAAACTTAAACAAGTCCATTTCCTAGATAAGCATTTTGTTTAAACAATCATTTATTTATGGCCTTCAAATTAAGGCATAAAAAATTTAGAGAAGTATATAAACATGAAGTTTAGAGATAGTAAGATACAGTTTCATAATGCCTCAAAAAATGCAACATAATTACCAAAGTAGCAAAAGGAAGGAAGATGGTAAATTTTATGCAAATATACAGTAAGGGAAAGACTAATGATGTAAAAATTTAAGAGTTCAAGTTGCCCTACCACTCTTCCTCTTTCAGGGGTCTGGTTTGTATGGTGTGTTGTTTTCTTTAATGATTATGTGGCCCTGGCTGATCTAGAACTCACCATGCACACCAGGATGGTCTCTAGCTCACAGAAATCTGCCTGTCTTTGCCTCCCTCAAGAACTAGGATTAGAAACATGCATTACCATCCATGTCTGGCTCCACCACTAACTACTCTTACGACCTTGTGACAAATGTGACTTTCCAGAGTTCATCTTTATGAATAATAGGAAAATTGAAACTTCTGCCCACATTGGTTGGCTTCCTACTTGTATATACCTCTGAGGTTAAGAACCATTTTTACATTTTTAATGGGCTGGAAAACCAAAGAAAAGCAAAGAGGTAACAGAAGTCTGTGTCCTATAAACTCTAACATATTTATTCTATACTCCTTCACAAAGTTTGAAGCCTTGAGCTATAAGATAGTAAATAGAATCAGACATTTCAGCTAATTGACCATTGGAATAAAGAGTAAAAGATGTGTATGTGCCGGGGGGGGGGGGCAGTGTCCAGGAGGTGGATAGAGTGAGACTCAAGTACAGATGACGAAGGGGTATAGAATGAAAGATGCAGGTATTTGCTGCTTTTTTCATTATTAGAGACAAAAAAGATGGATATATCAAAAAACTAAAATTAAACCCAAAGAGTCTTGTATAGAGGGAAAATATACTATGCAAGATTTCTTGACCAATTCCTTCAACAAAATAGTTATCAAAACCAGGTGTGGTGGCTTACCCCTGTAACCCCAGAACTTGGGAGACAAGAGGAATGTTGGGAATTCAGGATCAGTCTACAGTTACAGAGTAATACCCTGTTTCAAATACAAGCACACAAAAAGATATCTATGTATCCGACTCTGTAAAGTTTTCATGTATAGTTAGTTTGAGAGTTATCATGAAATCCACAGAAAAATGTTAATTTTAAGACAAGTGTTTTACCACTTAGATATCCCTACAGCCCTAAAAATGTTCATTTGATTTTATAGCCACTGCTTAAGTAAATGTCCATCACATTTGGGGAAAAATAGTATAGAGGAAGATGGAGATAGAGATTTCTGATTTTTCCCTACAACAGATACAGCCCTATATGCAATTGCAAAAGGACCAGTTTTCATTTGGTATTAAATTCTGCTATTGGAACTGGAGGCAAACATTGTCAAGCTCAAGACCACAGAAAAACAAAATAACTTAAAGAAAAAACACAACTCAACTTTGCCACTTGTATTGATGTGTGTGTGTGTGTGTGTGTAAGAATGGGAAAAAAATCAATGAATGTGTCAAAGAATAATAAAGAAAACATTCTTGAATATACGATTTCTAGAGAAAACGGTTTTCACATTACCTACAAGCTAATTACTAGGAGTTAAAAGAATATCCCATTGTTGGAAAACGCATTTGACATAACTATACTTGTAATTGTCCCACATGCCTTACTATGCTTTCCTAATTCCTAGGTCATTTCAGAATCTCTGAGAGTTACAGTATATGCCATCTGCAATGCTGTCTCTACCATCACCTTAATGAAAACTACTACACAAAAATTTGTCACCAGAACAAGACTAGACTTAGTAAAATAATTTACATTCTGGTTTCAGTTAATTAAATCAATGTTCTTTACACCCAAAACTAACATGCATGAACACTAAAAGTGATATTCTCTAGTTTAGCTTCATCATATTCTAGGGTATCAACCATAATAGCCAGTTGCTAGAAAATCTACATAAAATCCCATCGAGACTTCAAACTCACTGTCCATTAGAAATTAAGGCAAATAGAATCTCTTTAGTTAGAAGGCAGCTCACACCTATAGCCTAAACACCTAAAGAATGTTTTCTTTATTATTCTTTGACACTTTCTTGATTTTTTTCCCATTTAGGAGGCAGAGGCAAAAGAATCACAAGTTCAAAGTCAGCCTGAGCTGCACAGTGAAACCATCTCAAAAAAATAAACAATTACATAAAAAAAACGAAGAGACAGTGTTGCACACGTGATCTCTATGAATTCTAGGCCAATCAGGGCTACACAGTAAGATCTTGTTTAAACAAAACATGAAAAACAGGACTTCTTCCATCTTTGGCCAATAAATATTCAGAGGACAGTATGGGTCCTTAAAATTATTACAATAAGGAAAGATGTCAAGGACACTGAGTAACCCCAAATTTAGTTGTTCTTCATTCAACTTCACTTCCTGTATAATAGAGAATTACATACTTCACTGACATCGCACCAAATAAGGTTTCTATGTTTCTGAAATGTTGTCCTCTTAGCTTCAGAACAGCTAAGCACAGCTCCACAGCATTTTGAGCTCTTTCTTGAAGAGCTAGAACATTTCATCTCTATCCTCACTGATGTAATTGCAATTCTGTATTCTTAAAAAACAGAGCAAGAGGCTCAGATGGGAGTCTTACAGGTGGAAGGCAGTGCTATTTAAAAACAAAACAAAAACCCAGTGGGTTTTTTTACCTTTCCTGGTCTTCCTATTTTTTTTTTTCAGTGGATCTTTGGATAAAAAAGTAACATAAATCTTGTAAAACGGTCTGTATCAATACTGGATCCCTAGAATCTATAACCTGATATAATCTAGGTTTCCTACTAAATACAATGTTTTTGGTAAAAATTAAAAGTAGTGGTTAGAGGATAAATGCAATCTATTTTCACTGAATAAAATTAGAATATATGAAAAAATAAGATTAAAGACAAACACAGTTTTATTTATACTTTTCACTATAGAGAATATGCATGAAGCTTTCTTTCCTAAGATTGTGATCATTATATAATTTTTTCTTAGTGCAACATGCACCTAAACTTTAATACTGATAACAGGATTTTGGAAGAAAGAGGAAAGCAAGTAGTGGCAAAAGAAACCCTGATGCTAAATTCAGAGGAGGCAATTTCTTTTTGCTTCCTTTTGTCCAACAAATGCTGCTGTTGAATCAGCTGTGAAAACAGGACTAAGCGTGTGACATCTGGTGATTTTGTTACTGCAGCCTGGTGCTGCCAGTGTGACATCTGTCACCTGTCCATGAGTCTGCTATTTTTAAAGTGTTCTTGTCAGCTAGCTATCGTTCAAGTATAGTGTAAAATATAAGGTTTCAAGAGCTGGAAGGCATCCTTAGTCTTCCTAAGTTAAATGATGCAGTGGTAGGCTGAGATTGGCCACTCTGCCGACATCACAGGCAGGAATTAGGAGAAGATGGAGACAGAGGGTGAAGAATAGAATTATGTTTGCTTATTTAGGATGGAAAAAATCACATCTTCATAAAATTTTAAAATCTGCCTTACAGTTATTCAAATTTCAGAGCTCAAATAAACCTGTACTTTTGTGTGTCCAAAATAAAAACTGGATTTTTTAAATTATTCATAATTAGTACCAAAGCCATCTAATCACCTATTTTACTCTAAAAAAAGAAAAAAAGTCAGGTACTTAAGCAGCTACAAAGACAATGTTGGTGTTAGTGTTTTGCTCAAGAAAATAGTCTAAATTTTCTCTAAAAAGTTAGAGATACACTCCTAGAGAAACAGTGAAGTCAGATGTGGTGTACATGTCTGTAATAGTCGGTGTCTAAAAGGGTGAGGCTGAAGAATCTTGAGTTTAAGACCAGCTTGGCTCCACAGCAAGACCCTGTCTCAAAACAATGAAAAGGAGGGTTGCAGATCTTGAGGCTTGAAGCTTGCGGCTGTGAGATGGCTCAGTGAGAAAATTTGCCTCCAAGACCAATGACCTGAATTCAGTTTCTGAGACATGGTAAAAAAAGAAAACATTTTTACTCAGTCTGTCTCCAGCAGTCTTTAGGGTCGTCTTCTCCTTCTTCACTTTAGGTGCAGGGAATCAAACTGAGATGCTTTGGGCAGACTGTGCTCCAAGCACAGCTAAGAATTGGCTGACTTAGTAAAGGACAAACTGACATAGGTTGACAGAAGTTGACATTCAAGTAAAACTAAGCAATGATTCAAGCTACAAAATAAAAAGCATATTTTCTTCTGGAGGATCAAATTTTTTTTTAAAAAAATTTCTTTAAAAAAAATTTCTTTAAAAAAAAAAACAAAAAACAAGGGAACCTAAAATTCCCCAAAGGGAACTAATTTTGTGTAAGTCTCTGTCATATTACATCTAAACATGACGAATAGAGAAAAGTGTCTCTATAACAGCAAAGAGGTGGCATTCATATCTTCCAAGTTTCTGTCAATTTAAATGTGCTGAAGCACTAGTACCAGAAAATGAGCTATTTTTTTCTCAGACGTTTTCAGTGTATCTTTGAAAAGCAGGCCCTTCGATCTGAGTGCTCAACCAACACCTGCTCTTTTCATCTTTCAAATCTCAGTTCCACAAATGACAAAGGGAGAGAAAATTCAGTACATAGAAACAGTTCTTCAGGCACTATCCCCAGTCAGCCAGACTAGCACCCTGGTATATGAGTGAGGATGCAGGGGATGAAGGACAGGTACCCTCCCTTCATGTTGTTGCCTAGCTGCCTGCATACGGTGTTTCCCCAGCCAGAGGATGGGATCTTGCTGTCTAGCAATCAGCTACTCTGTCCAAAGCATATGGCTGCTATTTCCTTATTTGTTCTAACACGGAAGGTGACTGGCCAATCAAGCCTAATGAACACAGGTTTTCAAGCCAGGAGACAGGCTCATTCAGAGAGAGTGCAATGATGAGTCTTTTTTCCTTTCTCTCCTCCTATCTCTAACACTAGAAATCCACTTTTCCTACACAGTCATGCAGAGGGTTGGATTTGCATAGAGATCAGTTCCCTCCACCACTCCTACCTCTGTTAATCCAAGGACTTCTGTGCTTAGAAACAAGTAACAGTAGTCACAACTTTCTATTTGTCTCAAACCCTCCTGTCCTATCAATATGAGGCATCTCTCAAGCAAAAAGGACATACAAGGTGTAAGCCACAACTCCTTTATCCTGTCACTTTGTCACCGCCAAACTGAATTAGGCAGTGACTGCAACAGAAGGCATTTTTTTTTCCTGCAGGCTACGTGTGCTGGGATTCACACCAACGGCTTCCGCACAGTGCTCTACCATAAAGCTATATAGACTCATAGCCCACAGAAGCCATTCCTCTGTGATTCATCATCTAGACAGACCCAACATGAGCACAAACACAACAGAAAGCCTGTGATGTCTAATTTACCGAAAGGGAAGTTTTTTTTCCCCTAAACTTCCTGCTCTCATATTAGTTCCTTCTTTTTCTTGAATTAAAAGAATTCTTGAATAAAATGATTTTTCACTAAATATTTCTTAAATAACAGATACTAATATATTCTATATGACTACCACTGTGAATATACACCATGTGCATTTTAAGTATATCAAGAGGTAATTTATGTCACATTTAAATGCTAGGTACCTAGTTGGTGGAACTATTTTGGAAATGATTAATAGGTGGCCTTGTTGGAGAAGGTGTGTCACTAGGGCTGGGCTTTGAGGTTTCAAACACCCACACCAAGCCCAGTCTCACTGTCCTCTCTTTCTTTCTCTATCCTCTCCCCCACTTCCAACTTGTGATTTAAGTGCTCAGCTATTGCTCCAATTCCATGCCTGCCCAACATGGTGGTCATGGACTCACCCTTTGAAACTGTAAACAAGCCCCCAGTTGTAATGATATTTATGATTTATTAAAGCTTGCCTGAGGATTCAGAAAAGCAAAGTCAGCCTCAAGCTATAGAGATCAGGCAGTGGTGATTCACACCTTTAATCCCAGCAGCCAGAAGCTAGGAGGTGGTGGTACACACCTTTAATCCTAGGACTCAGGATTAAGAGGTAGACAGATCTCTGAATCCAAGGCCACAACAGATCTACATAAGAGTGAATCAGTCTAAAGGAGAATTACAGCTCACACCTTTAATGCCAACATTAGGGAAGTATATTAGACAGAAGCAAGGTCTCAGTAGAGGATTCATTCTCCAGCCACACTGAGGAGAGGTTACAGTCTGAGGCTTGGTAAGAGCTCATGGAGACAGAATCAGCCCATTCAGCCTGAGGTAGAGGTAAGAAGCTAGTGACCAGCTGCTTTGCTTTTCTGATATTCAGCTTGCAGTTTGAACCCAAATATCAGTCTCTGGGTCATTTATTTGTTCATGTTATGTCCAATTAAATGCTTTATTTCATAAGTTGCCTTAGTCATGGTGTCTCTTCACAGCAATAGAACAGTGACTAAGACAACTATGTTATTCAGTAACTTAGATCAGTTTTCTTTCTCCTACATGTGGCTTTTGAAAATGATGGCTTACCCTCCAATAATCACTACTTATGTATGGAAAAAAAACAACTGTGACAATTTGCAGCCAACATTGAGCTGTAGTCTGGTCAAGAAATAAATCTGCACTGATTTGGTTAATTTATTACGAAGGTAAAGGAATAAGCCACACTCACCTCAACAGAAAATCCCATGCAGTATCTGCACAGTTCTTTGTGCCAGGGATTTCATCTTCCCACCTATTATGTAACTTGTTTTATCTTAATTACAAGGCTTTAAAGAAGCCAATGTGTCCAGTTCAATAGCCAACTAGGGTCAGATAAAGAACTCAGCTCCAGTTTGGACTGACTACGATGTTAGAAAGGTTGCCTTTTGAAACGTCATCTGCTATACAGAATATGTAGGAAATCTGGGAGGCTCTTAATAAAGATGACTAAATAACTTTGCTATTTCTAAGTATTGTGCCTACAGTGGGCTTTTTAATTCTCTCTTTTGACCCACTATGTATTATTTGAATTTTTTGGTATAGTAAGCAGAATGTGGGATTTTTCCTAAAGAAAACTGAGTTCTAAGAAAAATAACCAGTGCAAACAAGTACCCCCAAATCCAACTCTGTACTTGAGTTTTGAAGCACACACATACCCTATACTACCCTACCCTATCCCACAGTGTTCCTACATTCATACAGGAAAAGGTCAAGACTGAAGATCTAAGGAGGATACTTAGGAAGGAAAGAAAACAAGATGGAAGAGAGCAAAACACTTCCTAGCACACAGTAGGTGCCCTAATGTATCATCTAGCCCCTAATGCTCAACCCCCCCCATGCTTCTATCTTTGGACCTATAGACCATCACTATGAATGTGTCTTAAGCAAAAGCTATGTGAAGAAAAACTTACAGCAGCATTACCTACGATAAAGAAAAACTGGAAAGTCTAAATTTAAGTTTTAACAATAAATTCTAAGTATCAGTGAGAACCATGGGTATTTATTATTATAGAAAATAAAAACTAAAGGCTACACCATCATAATGTTTCTTGAGTTTTAAGTTACTTATGTATATATGCACGTTCATGTGTGCAGATACCTATGTGTGCAGGTAGAGACGCAACAGAGGACAATCTCTGCTGTCATTCCTCAGGTACTGTCCACATGTTTTTAGTTGAGTTTTAGTTTTTGTTTGTTTCTGAGATGGGGTCTCTCATGGCCTGGAACTCATCAAGTGAGTGCCCAGGGTCTGCCTATCTCTCCCCAGCACATGCTAGCAATCTCAGCTCTTTTAACTGGGTTTGGGAGACTGAGCTCAGGCCATCATGGTGCAACACAAGTACTCAAACTGAGCTCTCTCTCCAGCCTGAAGACTGAGCTACCTCTCCAGCCCAACTTTTTAGCCACCTTTTTATTCTGACAATTTTCTTTACTTTTAAAGGTAAAAATACCTTACACATTTTCTCTTCTCCTCTTCCTTCTTTGTTCTTGTTCTTGGTGTTTGGACACAAGTCTCACTCTACAGCTCTGTGTGTCTGGGAACTTGTTATGTATAAACTCAGGCTGGCCTTGAGCTTGTATCATCCTCCTGCCTCTGCTTCCCAAGTGCTGAGATTATGATGTGCGCCACCATGCCCAGTGTCAAAATATTTTCTTAAAGGTGCAAGTGATGTCATTGGCCACAGGGACATAGTGATGTCACTGACTTCAGGGAAGTAGTCTGTACAGTGTGACAAATTGGGAAGTTGAAACCATATTCAGACTTTAAAAAGTATATACTAAAGGGCTCCCAACTCATTAGTCCATAATACACATATGGTGAAGCAGTCTTTTACCTCATATTTGCTAGTCAAGTCTGCAGAGATAGTGGGGCCTGAAATTTAAAAAGGACACCACAAATGGAAAAGGTATTTACATCACAATGAGGTTACCCCCCTATGCCAGTGCTATGCTTAAGGTGGCACAAATAGCTTCTGTGTTACCAGTATACATAAAATTCTAAAAAATTAATGCAGAGGCTATACTCTAAATTCCCTTCCTAATTTTTTACTGAAAGAATACAATGGTGTACACTTATATAATCCTAGCACTCACAAGGACAAGGCAGGAGGATTGTCTTGAGTTCCTAGGATATATAATGTGTTCCAGGACAGCCTGAACTATATACATTAAGACCCTGTCTCAAAAAAAAAAAAAAAAAAGATAAGAAAAGAAAGAAGGAAAATCAGAGAATACAGACCAAGATACAGGAGGTATAGACAAAGAACAGGAGTTAAGTGGTAGAATAATCAAGAGAGGCTACCCATGGTATAGAAAAATCGACAAATGTAACCTCAAAAGAGTCTAAAAACAAAATAATCTGTAAATACCATTTTTACAATATTCATACCTCTAAATATAATGTGCTTCAAATTACCACAGACCTAATCTTTAACTGAAGAAAAATGTAGTAAGTGACTAAATATAACAGCAAATATTTTTTTCTTTTCTTTCTTCTTTTGCTGAAGGCCTTAAAAATCTAGCTTTTCTCTAGACCCTGTATTTTCTCCATTGTCTACTACTACTTATTCTCTTCACTGGAACGTAAGAAAAGCAGCAGGAAAATGATGAGCATGACAAGAAAATGGTGAAAGGAGGGGAGGAAACAAATGTCAGAGGTTCAGTTGGTCACATCCTAGATAAGGGCCTAGTGAATGCCAGAGAGGAAAAAGTCCTCACGATTCAGCAAGATGTGGAGTTTGCTCAAGATGGTCATCCCTGTGGCAAAGTGTTCAGTTTTTAATTAAAGTCCTAACTCAAAATGGAGTGGATATTTCCATACCAGCAACTCTCATTGCAGCATTTAAAACTATATTGTAGGGTCTCTAAAATGTCAAGTAACCTTTGAAAAGAACCATCTGTAATTATGGCATCTGTAAGTCCTACTATTCTTGATCTTGTCATGCTTTTACCTCATACTGAACTCAGAAGATGCACATACTTTAAGACATCATCCTTGTTCTGTAGCCCACACTATGCAAAGGACCCTCTAGTTGCACGTATGCTGTGTTGCGATGCCCCTGAACTAGGAAAGGGTTAGACTCGAACACAATGGAGCCGTATCTATGAAGCTTCCTGAAAGTGTCTTGGAGACTGATTTACTGAATGTCATACTCCTTGAGGTACACCTGGACTTAAATGAATTCTCCAGTTCAGCTATGGATTCTAAATGTACAAAGCCCAGAAAATGCGGCTTCTGGTTTCATGCTGTAACCATGATCTCAGCTACCCAACATAGACTTCTGCCAGATAAACAGATTAAGGTTACCAACTATGATTACTGCAGGTAGCTGAACCCATGTTAAAAAAAACAAATCAACTTTAAATACATTCCACAATGCTGTACAGAAGCAAAACAAACAAACAAAAAACAAAAACAAAAAAAAATCACAATTATTAAAAAGCTGATTTTTGCTTAAAACACCAAGCAAGAATGGACACATGAATATTCCTAACCTGCAAAATGATTCCTCCACATTATATCAGCGAAACTCATGGGCGGGCCGCTGGGAGGGTAGTGTTTACCTTTCAGAGGCTCGTGGTCAGTCCTTATCATATCCATCAAGGAGCTCTCCAAGGAGTGCAAGTTAAAAGTGTCATAGGGCCTACTCCGGTCCTGAAAGCAGAAACACACAACAAGACAATATACAAAGTTACTTCATAAAATTAACATTTGTTCTGCTTCCTGCTGTAGACTGGCAACATGAATGAAAGTTACAGACAATTCTAAAAACACACTCAGAACAATGACAGTGCCAATATTCTCAAGACAAGTATCTATGATTAAAGTGCATCCTTTCCCTGATCGTCTGTAATGTAAATGCCCCATTCCTTCACACTGACTCTCTCTCAAATGAGAGGGGCCAAATGCACTAGTTTTGCCTTCTACTATCCACGCCTGTCTTCCAGTGAACTCAGATTTCCCACATTCCTAGAGAACAACTGAGCACGTAAAATCAGAATCATTTTTCTGAAAAAGACATGAGGATTGTTTTATAAAGAGACTGAGGCAACAGCGGCTTCACCTGTGTAACGAGTTCCAGACCTGACTGAGCTATACACACAGGCATCATCTCAAAATAGAAAAAGCAAAATCATGACAACAATTTCAATGTAATTGCAATAAATCACTTTAATATTTATGACCAGTAAATTCCATACATGGATTGTTTTTTTTTTTTAATGTGGAAAGAGAAAAATAAGCTTAAGACAATTGGAAGTAGATAATTAACCTCCCACGTGCTGTCCTCTGACCTCCACATGCATTCTGGGGCATGACTTGTACACACACACCCATAAATAAGTAAATGCCAAAAAATAAATTTTGTATATTAGTCTGGATTCAAACTCTGAGATTTGCCTCCCAAATGCTAGGATTAAAGGCATGCATGCACAACCACCACCTGGCAATTTTTTAAAGCAAGAAATAAAAATTCATGATGAAGAGGAGGTTAAATGACAACAATAAAAAGTCCGTTTAGAACCAAAGGAAAAAAAAAGTCTGTTTAGGATGTTTGGCGGAGTGTGGTGGGACTTGCCTATTATTCCAGCAGTTCGGGGGCTGCCACAGGAGGCTAGCCTGGGCTACACAAGACCCTGACCCTCCTCCATTTCCCCCCAAAAAGTTATCTGATGACATCCAAGAATCTTTCTGGCCAGGACAGTTTGTTTTTGTTTTTCCATTTAACCTTTAATGCAATCTCTCTTTCAAGGTAGGTAAAAACATCTATTCTATACATAAGGAAAGTGAGTTTGGCAAAGATTAGAACGTATCTGTCGGAACCTGGTATGCTAACCCCGCTCCCTGACAATGGGTGGGGCATGCATATGGCATTCAGGCAGATACTTAGGCAGCTCAAAGGGCCCTGTGGCCACGTCATGGCTACATGTTATGGGCTGCATCAGCACACATGTGCAAGCTTCCCCTCTAAAGCGGGTACCTCCACATTCTCTCTCACTCTCTCTCCCTTCGTGTCTCTCTCTCTGCTTACTCTCCCTTCATTTCCCTCTCTCTCTTCTGTTTCCGGTGGTCGACCACTAATTCTTCTGTCTTACTCTCTGCTCTGCTCTGTTCTTCCGTTTCTCTCTCTCCCCCTCTCGCTCTCTCTATGGCTAATGCAGTTCCATCATGCATTAATGCATGTTCCATCAAACCCCCGTTCCATCTCGTGCCCTTTCTAATCTTTAAACTTTTACAGAAGACCAACAGTATCTATACTCAAAACCAGTAACCTAAGGAATATAAAGTTCTGTCCAAAGAAGTTGGCCCCATCTACACAGGATGGTAAGCAGTAACTGTACGGAAGAATAGTAGTAGTGCATGTAATCACTGATGAGACGGCCTCCCTGCACGGTGATAGTGAGTCCCTGTCAGGAGAGGCTATGAGTTTAGGTGACCACCTATTGGGAAAATGAGTGAGGGTATTTAGAAGGGTGTGTCATGTATCAAAATTGAAATGATCCTCAAATCAGTTAAAATGTTAAAATCATGGGTCACTCTGGTTGAAATACAAGTTTCTGGGCTTGAGAGACAGCTTAGTTGGCAAAGTGCTAGCCTTGCAGGCACAAGGATCGGAGCTCTCCCAAACCTATATAAAAGTGCAGGTTGTAGTGGCACATGCTGGGGAGAGAGAGACAGGAGGAACCCTGGGGCTCACTGGCCAAC
This sequence comes from Cricetulus griseus, assembly GCF_003668045.3. Classification (NCBI taxonomy): domain Eukaryota; kingdom Metazoa; phylum Chordata; class Mammalia; order Rodentia; family Cricetidae; genus Cricetulus; species Cricetulus griseus. Next base: position 24,644,606 of record NC_048596.1, on the reverse strand, counting down.
CATCCTATCCGGCTCAGAGAGTGCTAGGTCAGTGAGAAACCTTACCTCAAAAGATCAGTGGACAACTCCTGAGGAAGTTAAACTAGATTCTACATGAGTGTGCTTCCTCTCCCCATCTCCTGGACTCCAGTTCAAACATGCTTAGTAATATTTTACAGGAAAGGCCAGCAAGATGGCCAGAGGGAAAAGGTGTTTGCTGCTAAGCCCAGTGCTTTGGTGACAGTGGCGACAGTAAAGTATATGTCCCACAAGCTAGAGAACTTTGGCTCAGATCCATCACTCACAAAGAACAGGCAGACGGGACTCACTACCCAGTCTAGCTGAATTGGCCACTTCAGATCCAGTCTGAGGACCTATCTCAAAAATAAGGTGGAGACTGATGGACAAGGACACCTAACATCAACTCTGGCCTCTATAAACATGTGCAAGTACATACACACAACAAAGAATGCACAACAGCTACCTGTATGGTGTCTACAACAACAGTGGAAAGAACACAAAATGTCTTCTGTAATGCCACATCCAGTACTGGAACATAGATTTAAATATCTATAAGAAGTTTATCAATACACACTGAACAGTGTCCATTAATGCTCAACAGATGAAAACGTGACATGTGGCAAGCATAACAAACAGAATTTGCACATGCTTCCTAACTGAATAAAATTGCAATCCATTAAGAGACTTATTTTCTCATAAAATTAATTCTATCCATGCCTCATCACTTTATATTTGTGGCATAGCATTCATCATTTTGATTTCACTATACAGTTGTTGTGGGGAGGTCTCTAGCTTCCACTAGTCTCAAGCCCAGAAGCAGTCTCAATTCTTATGTTCTCCAGGAGAAGAACTGAGTCAGGACACGGGAGTAGATCACACAGTCAGCAAGAGTTTAGCCAGAGCCATCGAGAAGCAAGAATCCACTCGAGGCAGAGTGGGCCGAGCAAGCAGCCATGCTGCTCCTTGCAGGCTGAAGCTAGTGTTTTTCTTCTCCCTGTTGTTTCTTCCCATGTGCCTCCCTCATGGGGAGTCCTAGGAAAGGGGTGTGCTGTCCTCAGAAGCCAATTTACCTAAGACTCAGTCTGTTATAATTACATGTATGAGTACCCTTAAATTGAATACTGGGAGCCAGGAGGTGGTGGTGCACATCTTTAACGCCAGCACTGGGGGTGAGAGGGTGGGGGTGCAGAGGCAGGCTGATCTTGGAGCTCGAGGCCAGCCTGGTCTACAGATCGAGTTCCAAGACAGCCAGGGTTACACAAAGAGACTCTGTCCTGAAAAACAAACAAACAACAGGAAAAAAAAGAAAAAAAAGAAAACGTTTACTAGGGGAAGGGGCAACAACACTTTGCATGGTCTCCATTGACAGGAGTCTTGAGGCCTCTCTGATCTGATCTAGCTAGCATGGATCACTATCACCCACTGTCCCTCATATATCTGGTTCTTGGGCCCTGGGTTTGGCCTATCTGTGGCTGACCAGTGCCATCATCTTCACATTCTGTTTCAGGGCTTTGAACTGCCCCACCCACTGTTCTGTATGTCCTATCTTTGGGGCCTATATGTAGCAAACAGTGTTGAAATAAACAGTTAACTAGGAAGCAAATCAGAAAAAAAAAATGAAAAGAAAAAACCTGAAAATTTTGCAATAATGGTCAATGGAAAAAACTACAATTCATGAATCACAGAAGTTACAAAGAGTCACATAGACTGGAGTCCAGGTCAGATTCAGCTGTCCCCAGGGACATGGGGAGTGGCAGCAAGATGGCTCAGCAGATATTACTGCATGCTGGTAACCCTGAAGTCCTCAGTTCAATCATGGGATCCCTGGAGAGAACCAATATTTAAAAACTATCTTCCGACTTCCACATGAGCACACCACATGTATGCACCCACACTCAACAACACACAAACTAGTAAACAAGCCTAGGCTAAGCAGATAAGCAAACAGCAACTTACTCACCAAGTCCCGGCCCCCCCAAGTTCCATTTCCTCCCAAGGAGAAAGGAAAACAGCTTTCTGTTCACTTTCAACAAGAAGGAGAACACCTGTAAACAATTTGGAGTTCCCAAATAATGACCAAAGATAATCAGACACTAGTATCTGACAGCGGTTCATCTCCATACCGCATGAGGCTCGACCTCTTTCCCCCGCCTGACTTAATAAATTTACCCAAGTACTTAAAATTATCTCAATACTCAAGGAAGGAAGGAAGACAAAGTAAGGTGCACTCTTTCTTGGGAAGCTGAGGCAGGAGGGCAGCCTGGGCTGCACAATGGGATTCTTGCTTAAAGAAACACAGTCTCTAGGAAGGAGATCTGTTTTGTCCCCCACTTGTGAGTCTGAGTCCTGGGCAGATAGCACCAGTGGTGAAAGGTGACCGTGGTAGCACCAGGGTCCAAATTCAATCAAGTCCATGTGATATCCTCCTGCACCCTCTCTTTTTAAAACACCTCTTTAACCTAACCCAGACAATCCAGAGAGGACTCTCCACCTCTGCCACACAAGCCACCTGACTCATGTGCCCTTGGTCAATTACCTCATTCAAGTGACAAGTAATTAGACTCAAAAAGAGCCTTGATCACTCTCCAACCCATCCGTGGCCCCGCCTCTCAGTCCCAGCTCACTTACTTCCTGCTCTTCTGGCTGGTTTTTTTTTTTTTTTTTTTTTTAAATACTTGGGTGTTCCCTTTGCCAGAAACACAAAGTAGAAGACTTTAAGGGCCAACAGTATCTGGGAACTAAATTATGAAAATAACCCTGGCAGGTCAGAAAGATGGCTCAGTGGGTAATAGAGTTTTAGGCTAAGTGTGATGACCTGAGTTTGATCCCCAGGGTATACACAATGAAAGGAGAGAAACAACTCCTTCAGGTTCTTCTCTGGCCTTCACAGGCTGGCTCCCCCTCCATACCCATCCCAACATACACACATTAACTAAAAATAAAAAAATAATCATTGCACCTTGTAATGTGCTAGGCACTGGACTGAGTGTCTTCAATTCTCTGCCACCTGGGGATAGACAGAGCTTATGCAACCGTTCAAAGTTAGGTTACAAACCTATGAGACAGATATATAACTGGCAAAGTAGGGTAGCAAAGTCCCACCCTATTGGAACTCTGGTTTCAGAAGTTGAGCAGTCCCAGCTTGGTACAGTGGGTGACAGGCAAGCAGATAGGAACAGAGACTGACTAGGAGTGGGGGTGTGGTCTCTGAAATAAGGATTGGGGTCTAGCTCCCTTTGGTCCCAGGCCCAAGGCTCAATGGTTAGCAACTGGTTGGAAGTGGGGGGAGGCAGGGAAACCAGCTCTGAATATCCAGCCTGGAGTTCTTGAGTTTTATCTTTCAAAACCAAGACCAGGCAACAGGTAAGACCCAGTGGCCTCATGCTTGGATTTTCTTTAGTCCCTCCAGGTCTAGGCTCACACTGGCTGCATGGCATCTGGCTTGGCCTATCTTTTTAAAATGGATATTTGCTGTATGGTTTAATTGATGAATTTATTCTTCTCAAATATACACACAGAGCACCACCACCACCACCCCCAAAAAAGTCTCCAGTCTTACTTTCTCTTTCAGATCACTGTAAATATTTGGCATGTATTTTGCAAGTTTAAAAATACAGAGTTGGCCCTTCCTTAGGCACTGACTGGAAAGCAGAGCATATAAATGCTTGAACAAAGGGCAGCTATACTGTAACACATGCAGACTTTTTACTGCCCCATTTTCTCAATAGCAGCTAAAGACACAGTGGGTACTGTTGTAACCCAGAGCAGGGATGACTAACCAGGCAAAGGAACCTGACACAGCAAGCCTGACAGCCTGAGTCTGACTCCTGAACTCACATGGACAGGAGAGAACCATGAGCATTCCCAACACTAAGGAAATAAAAATATTTTAAGAAATGAAAGTTTCAGTAGGATATGCATAGGTTGTTTACCAATGTACCATTTTATGAATGTGGATTTTGGTTATCTGCACAGGAGGCCCTGAAACCAACTCACCACAGACACTAAGAATTCTATTTCTATCACTCTGTTCTGTATTACTTTTCTCTGAACATGAAAATTATAGCCGGGGGTTGGTGGCAAATGCCTTTAATCCCAGCACTCGGGAGGCAGAGGCAAGCAGATCTCTGAGTTCGAGGCCAGCCTGGTCTACAGAGGGAGTTCCAGGACAACCTCCACAGCAATACAGAGAAACCCTGTCTTGAAAAACAAAACAAAATTATCATGTCTGAGACAGCTCCCTTTTAATAGGTTATATAGTCTTGCCTTTCCCTTCCTCCATCCCGTCATAAATACATCTTTCCCACAAAGTAATTATGTCATCATTTCAGTGTACAATCTATGAAATCATTTCTGACTTGGGGATTTCATTCCTTGCCTAATTTTTTCAGTATGTTCTTCTGGTCCCTTTTTAAATGATTTATTTATGTTTATTTCATGTGCATTGCTGTTTTGCCTGCATATATGACTTATGAAGGTGTAGGATCCCCTGGAACTGGAGTTTGCAGTAGTGAGCTGCATGTGGGTGCTGGGAATTGAACCCAGGTCCTCTGGAAGAGCAGCCAGTGTTCTTAACTGCTGAGCCATCTCTCCAGATCCTGTCCATTTGGTCCTTTAACTTCATCTTTTCTATGCTGGTTCTACTTGGGCACAACTGTCCCTCAACCCATGGTTTCTATTAATACTGTCATTAATACTGAAACAAAGATTTATGGACTTCCCTAGCACTGAGTAAAAACCAGAGGCAGTAAATACATAAGAACTCAGCACAAAGTGACTTCAAGCAAGAATACAAGGAACAGATCAAACATGTAGTGCCGGCTACTAAATAGAACCAGCAAACAATTACATAAGTAGTAACCAATTTTCTATGTATTGCAAAATACAAGTATAGGAATCTGTGCTCCTAAACCAACCACAACTATTATCTGTAATAACCTGTCAGGAAAAGTTGAGGTTTTATTTTTTTGTTTTTAATTTGCAGTTTACTGAAATGACAAGCAACTGGGTACATATGACCCAAAAGTAAAGCCGCTTATAAATAAAGGGAACCTCAAGCTTGTAGGGAAAGAGGAAAAAAGTTTTACCAAATACAGAGTTTCTTTTCTTCTTAAGTATGGAGCCCTTCAGTCAATAACCTATCCCCAATCTGTAGCTAGGAAAGATGAATCCATATTCTCCCCAATTATTCACTGGCAAAAACTGTTCCTTTTATCTAACTTAATATCCTTATAAACTTGACATTTTTCCTTTCTTGGGAGGGTGGGGGTGAGTGTTGAAACGGGGTTTCTCTGTGTAGCCCTGGCTGGAACTCTTTCTGTAGGTCAGGCCGACTAGCCTCTGACTCAGAGATCCTCCTGCCTCAAAGGCACTTGCCACCATACCCTGTTTGAATATCCTTTAAATTTTTGTTTGTTTTTAAAAGGCCATCAATACAACAATCCTAAATATAGTCTTTAATAAGATTAGTGCCTACACAGAAATTATTAGTTCCTATCTTTTTCTTCTTGAAGATGACTAATTCCAATTACCTTAACATTTTACCACACTGTATTTTTTTTCCTACTAATAGCAAACCAAGATAACCTAAGTTTTGATTTTTTTTTTTTTTTAATCAAGGAGGTTAGGGATTTAGAGTGCCTGCATGGCATGCACAAATCCCCAGGCTTGACCCCCAGCACTGCATAAATGGGAGTGTTCCAACATACTAGCAAGTCCAGCACTTGGGAAGTAGAGACAGAATCAGGAATTCAAGGTCACCCTCAGCTACAAATTCTGAACCCCCAAATCACCAAGCGACCCATTCTGATGCAAAAGCAAACAGTCTTTTATTATTTAATGAGTTAACTCAGGTCTTCTGGGAGGGAGAGAGAAGGACCCCAGGGAACTTATTGGATGTGGAAGGGCAGTGTCTAGGGGTACACAATAGTCTCAGGTTTGGTACACTTCTGGGCTTGGGCAACCTGTCCTGTGTTGATTGGTCAACTGGTTGTTATGGCCTATAGGCCCTCCCAGGGCGGTTGCCATGTTCTGCATGTCACTATTACACCACTTTCTAATTGGTTCCTTGCCACATGGAGGGTATCTGACCTCCTAGTGACGGCAAGGTCCAGCAAGTAGGCCGAAAACTGAGCACATTTTGCTGAGTCAGAGGCCTACATCCTGCTGGGTCTTTTCTGCAGCCTGTCATGGCTGCTAAAACAGGGGGATGGGTGAAGGTCTGGTCCCTTCAGTTATACCAATCACATGTTTAACAACCAATGATCTGGAATGTCATCAGCTAATCACTTTCAAAAATCAATACACAAAATAAGCCAGGAAATGGGACAGATTTAATGTTTGAAGCCCCTTAAAGCCTGTCTTATATTGTAGTCCCTGATGGCCCTTTCCGTGTCTTCCTTAGGTTTGATTTCTGCCTTTTGCTTAGCACACTGCCTTATGTAATCACACTTTCCTCTTCCTGCTTCCTTTCTACAGGTGTCACGCTATGGCCTTGATTGGCATGAAACTCACTGTGTAGCCCAGGTTGACCTTGACCTTGTGATGGCCCTTCAGTCTCATCCTCTCAAATTCTGAGATTACAAGCATTTGCCACCATGCCTGGCCTTTTCTTTTCCCTTTCCATTCCTTCTTCCCTTTCTTCCTGTTTCCTTTTCTGCCTGTTTTGTAATGTTAGACATTGAATCAAGTGCCTCATACATAAAGAACAATACTGTATCATTGAATCATTGGACTATACCCCATGAGCTTGTAATCACTGGACAAAAGTCTGTATGCACTGTTTCAATATGAACCATTGACCACAGCAGTATCAGTTGTTTGTACTTTTTTGTACATTTGACCCCTCTAGATTTTCCCTGCAGAATCTGGCTGCAATATGTAGAGTCATTTCAGATGAGTAAGGGATTTAAAGAGCCGGTTTCCTGAAAGCTGATAAATGGAGCCTCTTTTCCTACCTGCTTTGCCATTAAGAGCTGTGAAGAGAAATTAAGACCAGAGGGAGCAGGGAAAGAGTAGGCAGAGATGTGCCTGAGTTGAGTCCTGGTCCTGTAACTGAGCAGGCTCAAATCAGAAGGGACTGCTATCATGTTGTTTGTTTGCTTTGTTGAATTGTTTTTGAAACAAGATCTTCTGCCCAGGCTTGCCTGGAACTCCATTTGTAGCTGAGGGTGACCTTGAATTCCCGATTCTGCCTCTACTTCAACCAGTCCCTCTCCCTCCATCCCCCACCCTCCATCTCTTCAGACAGCCATATCACTATGCATCCATGGCTGGCCTGGACCAGACAGAGGTCCTCCTTCCTCCATGACACCTGGCACACCTTCTGCATTCCTTACATATTGTCCACCCTCAATAAACCTTAAGTCCCATGGAAGTAAAGACATGCTGTATTTCCTTCTGTGAAACCTAGCAGGGCATAGCACATGGTAAATATTTAACAATTACTTGTTTCTAACTCTCCACTCTGCTAATTTTATTTTGCAAAATTTTTCACTTAAAAAAAAAGCACACACACACACACACACACACACAAGAATACCTACTACAAGGCTGAAAAGAAGGAAAAAAAACCGCTTGACATTTTTAAATGCTGTGCAGACGAGTCAGCACCCTATAAACTGCTGGTGGATGCAAAGTTCCAAAGTGGCACAGGCACTGTGGAGTAGCAGTTTGGCAATTTCTTCCAAAGATAAACATAACACTTAGCAATACAACCCCACAGCCCACTGCTAGCTGCCTGGGGTAAATTATACCACATATCCACACAAAAATTTATACATAGATTCTTATGACAACTTTATGGAACTTTTCTAAAAATCAGAAACTACCTAAATGTCTATCAACTGGAGAACAAACTGAGGTACATACGCCTGTAACTGCATATTACTCACCCATAAAAACAAACGAAGTACTACTCAATACCTGCAGTAATATGGATGACCCTTGAAAAGGCCGTATGTGAAAGAAGCCAACCTCAAAGAATCACACCACAAGCGGGGCGTTGGTGGTGCACGCCTTTAATCCCAGCCCTCGGGAGGCAGAGGCAGGCAGATCTCTGTGAGTTCAAGACCAGCCTGGTCTACAAGAGCTAGTTCCAGAACAGCCTCCTAAGCCAGAAAAACCTAGTGGGGGGGGGAAGGGGGGAGAATCACACCACAATTTCATTTATATGAGATGATCAGAATAGGAAATTATCCATAAAGACACAAAGAAGGTTGATTGATGGCTAGGACTTAGCTAATCAGGGCAAGATGCAAACTGACACCAACGGACACAGAGGGGCTTCGAGCACTGAACAATGATCGAGACACTTTTAGAATCACAGTACAGCCTACCGCTTTATATACATTAAAAGGTTACATTTCATGATATATAAATTACACTTTGATAATATTACAAAAAAAGTCTCACAAGCCAGCCAGGTATAATGGTGCACAGTTACAATTCTAGCACTCAAAGGCTAAAGCAGAAAGACTGTGGGTTGGGGGTCAGCCTCAGCTAATAGTAAAATCTTATTACAAAGTGAGAAAAGTAACAGTACACACTTGCCTGTAACCCTAGTGCTTGGGAGGCAGAGGCAGGAGGATCAGATCAGCCTAATTACACGGTTATCTGAGGCCAGCTTGGGCTACATAAGCCCCTGCCCTCCCAACTAAAACCAAAACATACCAAAACCAAATCAAACAGCCCTATGACACTAAGGAACTACCTATAATCATCCAGTTAGGAATGAGACATCAGATCTAACTTTTTTGACCCACAACTCTGGAAAGACAAAGACAAAGCCTTGATTAGCTGTTCCATTCAAGGGTCACTAAAGGATTTAAGGAACAGAACCTAAAACAGACAGTAGCAGAATTCCAAAGTCACCCACTGCCAGACAAATGACTGCCAACCACTTACATGTGCCACATTTCTCCTTCAGGAGCCTATATACATAGCAAACAGCTACAAGCAGCATCTTCTCATGCTTTCCTATTGCTTCTCATTTTTTTTTTATCTGAAAATTCCTGCTTTATAGTGATATACTGTGTCTATCCTCCAGTGACTCTGCTGACCCCACTTACGACTAACGAGTGTTTTGGTGTGCTCCACGGTCTCCCTAGAAGCATCATGGGAATGTAATGATACATTAAATCTACCATTCTCCTTTTCACTCCAATTCTCACCTGACCTGGGGGCAAGGTGAGGAAATGTACAGCAGAATTCGCAGATTCACCAGAATCTGACAGGGGCCGCGACGTGAACGCTTCTGCTGTGGCCCCCTGTTATCCTCTTGCTCTTGGATTTGGGATCTGTGCCGCTGACTTGAGGCAAAGAGAAGATAGAAGGCAAAACTACCAACTTAACTGGCAGTCTTCTGGGGTTCTCTTTCAGAAATCAACAACAGTCTGTCCAATGGACAGACTGGCATCTCTAAGTACAGCTCTTCACTGTCAGCTTCCTGGCCACCACTGGAAAAGTCACTCATGTTGTTGAGTGTATATTTAATGTACAGTACCTGGTAATTACCAAATAAATTCATTCCACATTGACAGACTAGATCCCAGGAATCAACAGAACATTACTTATTACTCCCTTTCCAAAGCCCTTTTTTCTAAGTGAAGGAAATAGGTAATAACAAATACTCTACATCTCAAGTTTTTGTATAGTTCTAATTACAAATAAATGGAGGACTGGTGAGATGACTCACCAGTAATGATGCATGCCCCGAAGCCTTACCTCCTGAATTCCATCCCTGAATACAGAGTCCCTAAAGTTCTCTGTCTTCCATACATGGGCCTAGCACACAGGCTTGTAGAACTAAGTCATAGCTGCCATGTACTGTGTGGCTTACTTAAATGCATTATCTCAATATATTACAACTGTCCTATGAGGCTGATACCGCAGCGTCTCTTGTTAACTCATGAAGACGCTGATATTTAATTCAGTCCTTAATACAAATCAGGCATTCTTGAAGATGGTTTAACTACATAGACTGCTTTGTAAGTATTTCAGAAAAAATTACACTATTCCATTCCATTTAAATGTTACCACATTTAAGAGAGATATTAAAGTCTTTAAACATAAAGCAACTACAATAATTAAAATATTTGGTTTTTGTAAGACTATAAAACTTACTTTAAAAATATAGCTGCATCACTCTAGTAACAGTAAAGCACTTTAAAGATCATAAAGTAAAATTAAGAAAGTTTTGGTCAGAATATCTAAAATGTCCACATCACAGAATTTATTCATTTATTGGGAGCCTACCTCTTCTGGGTCATTCTGGCCCCTTTCTAACTTGCTTGTACCAGAGAACGACCTTGAACTTCTGATCCTCTGGTCTCTATCTCCAGATCTTAGATTACAAACATTTGCTACCACACCCTGTTTACAAAATATTTTCAAAAGAAGAAATTTCTTTATTACTTTTGGATGTCAGTGCTAACAAATTTTGCCAAGGGTTCTGAAGACTCTATTCTCGCCTCATTTGTCTCATATGTGTTTACTGGCAATCTTAATGAGCCAAGCAATAATGATGAAAACAAACACGGCACAGTCTAACTACAAGAAGCCCTATCCACCCACAGTTAACAGATAACAATTATACAATGAGATAAATGCCGTGACAGCTCTGTGTGCTTGGGGATCATGGGAGTAAACACAGGAGAAGAGGCCTGAGGCAAGGAGAACGCTCAATTTCCTCAAGAAATAAAAGGGCATATTCTTCAAAGGGCATAGAGGCTAAAGGTTGAAAATAGGTAAGGCCTATTTATAAATAACACTTGCCAAATCCTTGAAAATCATGATAAGGTAGTTTAGTGAATCCTCCAGGAAGCAAAGGGTTACTTTGGGCATGAATATGCACAATTCCAAAATAATTCTACTAAAAAGAGTTTAATTTTAGTACAGCCTTAAATTTTTCACCTCGTATTCAGCTTTGGGGACCAGAAAGGAATATGTATATATTCCATTATATGTTGACCTAGGAACTCAATCTCCTGCACACCAGGCTACAAATAATACAATTTCCTCTTAATACCTTTTAGTTATAGATTATAGCTCATGAGGCATTTTCAAATACAACCTGAATCTTACTACACCATTTTCTTGGACATTATTTATCCCACTTAAGTGCATCCCAGACCTTTTCTCTTGTTATTAAACCAGCAACAGGGCTGTCAGAAACTCTTGAGGGCCATCGAGATAGTTCGATGGTTCAGACAGTAAAGTGCCTGAGGCACAGGCCTGATGATCTGAGGTCAATCCACAGGGCCCTTATTAGGGTGGAAGGAGAGATCAGCAGATAACTCCAAAGTTGTTCTGGGAGCATGTGCTATGGCACACACTCACCACCTCCAGCAAACACAAACAATAAAACTTAAAAAGCAACAAACAAACAACAAAAACCCTTGGACTTTGGGGATGGGAATGCAGCTCAGCCACCTGGTGCTTCCCTAACATGCATAAAGGCCTGGTTCAACCCCCACAACCTGCATATGTTGGTGCAGTCTTCAAATCTCAGCATTCAAGAAGTGGAGGCAGGGGGATCAGAAGTTCAGGTCATCCTCCTCTACCAAGGGCAGCTGCTCTCAACTTGTGGGTTGAACAGCCCTTTCACACAGAGGTCACATATCAGACATCTTGCATGCCAGATATTTACATTATGATTCATAACACTAACAAAATTACAATTACAAAGTAACAATGAAAATGACTTTATGGTTGGAAGTCACCACAACATGAGGAGCTGTATTAAAGAACTGTAGCGTCACAAAGGTAGAGAACCACTGACGGAGGAGATCTAAAAGCACTGTGGACTGCAGGAGACCAAAGACCCAAATTTTCTCACCTCAAGCAAACAACAAAAAACCTACTGGAATTAAATATTAGTGGAACTGATCAATACTGGCTATATGCCCAGTACTAGTTGCACTTTGCACATCAACTGAGGAATGGATAATTAAAATGTGGTACACATTTACACAAAAATAATACTCAGCCATTAAGAAAAATAAAATGTTCGGGTAAGTGGGTAGAACTAGGGGGGGGAAAATCATCCTAAGTTAATCCAGACCCAAAGAGACAATAATTATAATTCCTTTTTTTATGTGGATGTTGGCTTTTAAGTCTTTACTATGTGTGCAACAAACAATCTGTATAACCATGGGTTAGGTACCTAGTAAGAGACTAGGGGAGAGGAGAGGCTCTCCCAGGAAAGAGAAACTAGAATATATTGTTATTGAGAGATAACGAGGAGAACAGAGTGGGGGCATTAAATGGGGAAAGGGATGGAAGAGAAGGAAAGGGAGGGAGTGTGGGGAGGGACAACTAACACTGAGGGTCATTTGAAGAACCATATGGAAACCTGCTACCATGGGAGCTTCCCAAAAAACAATTGACTCTATATAAAAGTCAATTGCACCTGGACTCTAAATGAAATCACAAAATCATAGAAAAACCAATGCCCTAAGTAGAGCTCTCTTGCACCAAGTGAAACCTCCAGGGCCAGGAATGGGGTTACATCTTGTTATACTGAAGGCCAAAGAGGTCTCATGAAAACTCCTAAGCATCGCTATTACCAAGGCTATTTATCGGTTACTCTCTACAAACTTATGGTAAGACTCTATTGCTGAAGATGACACTTAAATATTTTATCAAACACAGAGAAGTCAAGCTGGTGCCCAACTAAAGGCTCCACCCTACTGACTAACATTCACGGAAGGTACTCTGCACCTACCACAGGAAAAAGGTAACCATCTACCCATCTACACCACCTGTGGCCTACAGTGGTGACTTGCCTGGGAGATATGCTCATTCAGTAGTAGCACAAACATGGAAGTAACCAACCACTCTTTGATTGGATTTAAGGCCCACTCCTTGGGGTGGAACCCATACCTGACACTGCTAGGGTGGCTAAGAACCTGAGACTGGATAGGCCATGGGCCTTGGTGCAAACCAAATACTACTGTTCTGCTAAAGGAACAATATGACTCCTAATGACATTCTACTATGTCCACAGTTCAGTACCTTGGTCAGTCATCATTGGAGAAGCTTTTAGTAGGTAGAAAAGATGAAAGAAAGGCTTTCTAACCACAGCAGCTACCTTTCAAGTGCACTTGGGAGGCTCATGTAATCATTTCTGCAAAAAAGTTTTGTGGACAGCTGGGCTATGTATGCCCTTACTTCAAAATACTACAACAGAGCAACAACAACGAAATGCTAGCTACTCCAGGACTCAATCAATCCTCTTGCCTCAGTCTCCTAGTGCCTTGGCTACAGCCATGCCCCACCATACCACCCCTTTAGTTTTAAATGTGCTACTGGAAAAAAAAAATTTTAATTGTCTATGAGGCCTATGGTCTATTTCCTTGGGCAGTGTTACTTCAGACAAATACATCTTATAGTAACTCTGCTTGAATTCCTGTATCCCTAAGTTAAGGTCACTAATTATTCTAGCAAACCGGCCATTTTACAAACATAAACAACCCTTGCCCCAAATTTTGCTTATTGATAACTCTTGTACCCAAACTGTTCTTTGCCCCCAAAACCTTTCTTAAATATACCAACATCCCCCAAGCCAGGTGCTTACTCCACAACATTAGGAAACTCACTTTCTATGATCCATGGGTTTCCCTAACTGGTCCTTATGCAGAGCTCTTTTGAAGTTGTATTTAAGAAGCATTAAAAGTTTAATAAACTGAAATAATGTAATCCAGTTAACTATGTAACTTATACATAGTTCTTCTGTCTAGTGATTTACATTACCTAAATCAAAATCCATACTTATAGTGATCTACCTGATTCCAGAAGAGCAAATCCTATGTGTGCTCAGATCCCTGGTGTGACACAGCACAAGAACACAAGAGTAATTCAGAGCAAGAGACACAAAGCTTCAACTTCATCAACACTTGACACTCATGAACAGGCCAGAAACATGACACAAACTTTTAGACTCCATAAAAACATTATTTTTATGGTTTGATACCTGATAGATAAACAGTTCAAAGCAGAGGTTACTCAAGTTTCATATCAGACACTAAACTTTCTCCCAGGGCAGAAAGAATCACACCCTACCATTGCCTCTAACCAGCAGCCACATATAAAATCCAGAATTACAGAAATAAAGGCCATTTTTGTGAAAAGCTGTTAGTTTGACTGTGGAATGTTCTCCACAGGCCCTTGTGGTAAAGCTGAGACCCGTAGCTGCTGACATTACTTTCAGGGGACGTGTGCAGTTCTAGAAACTCTAGGAGACAGGCCTCCTTGGAGGAAGTAGGGCCCTGGGAACAGGTCCTTTCTTGCCCTGACCCCTTCCTATCTGTCCTCTTTCTGCTCCTTCACTACAGCAAACTGAGTGACTTTACTCACCAGGCACTCTTGTCAGGGTCATTTCTACCTCCCCGCAGGCCCATAGCAATGCAGCAAGTCAATCACAGCCCGAAACCATGAGCCAAATACCTCTTTCCTCCTTCTAAATTGCTTTCATGTATTTGTCACAACAAAAAGACTAGCTTTTAAAAAAGCTAATTTTATCACCCAAACCAAGTGCACATAAAACTAACTATACCAATGACTTGTTTTCAACCACTGAATACATAGTATTCTCAAGCAACACAAATATTTTCACTTACCCCCATGCGGTCATCCATCTCATCTGCTATAGTCTGAATAAACCCCGAAATGCCCACATCAAAGCTGAACCCTCACTATGGGAATGCCAAGGGGTGGAGCCACTTCAGAAGTGATCAATGGACCAGTTAACAAGAAGGACCTGGGTAGGACTTTTTTTTTTTCCTTCTATTTTGCCATTTGAGGACATAACATCACCCTCTTGTGAGGAAATAGCAGCAAGAAACCCACTTGGAAACCAAGCAGTCCTCACCAGACACCAAACTAACCACCTTTATCAACTGTGACGAAATAAATGTATGTTGATTATACTCTAACCAGCCTCTGGTACTTTATTACTGCAGCACAAATGGGCTGATTGACTAAAACACTGTAACCATTTCATTTTCACATGGATCACTCTTTTACAATACTGATTTCTGTGAGAAGTCATCAGTCTAGACCATCGGTAACATACACAAGGCAAATCATGCTGAATATACTGTATTTTTTCCTTTGATGGTTTAGAGCAAACATCGAGCGTCTTAGGGGCATCATGAATATTATGATCACACCACAGGAGATTAAAAACTGGGTTTTGAACTTGCATATGACACTCTGCAAAAGAAATTTCTTAATATAAATGTTTGATGTAAGCCCATTTGCCTATAGCTTGTTTAAAGAAAAAAAAAAGAATATAAAATGAACAATTGTTTAGCTTCCTGGCCCGTATAAAATGGCTGACTTTTTAAATATTTAATTATTGTAACAAAAGCTGAAGCATCCTTTTACTTACTTAGCTTTGTCCTCTTTGCTGAATCTTCTTCACTGTCTTTCTCTGTCCTTTGACCTCTATGTATTCAATACATTCTCTATTATTTATGTCCCTGTAACAGAATGTGTTACTGCAACCCCTTATCTGCTTCATCCCACTACACCCCACAATGAGAAGGAATGCATTCACTATAAAGAGATTTTTCTAGCTTTCCTCCTCATGCCAGGCCTTCAATTTTTTTCTGTGTTTCACATTTAACAGAATCTGAGCCTAAATTAGAATATCAAATACCTCATTATATTTGAAAAAGAAAATCTTGTGTTATACCTGCATGACTCATCTGTCTTAAAATAGCTACTCTGGAATAGCATTTTATGTTCCTCATAGTTTCAGAGCTGATGGGTAAAAGCGAATACTCTGTACTGACAAATGGGTAGAAAGGAAAACTAAGCTCTAAGGCATTAATTAATTCTGTTATCTTCTGGTCACTCACTCATCATCTTTTTGGAATACTGAGGATGGGAGGTGAAAATATAGTGAAACTGATAACCACATCAAGCCCCAGCCTTTACCATGCTAAACCTAAATGCTTTTGAAAGAATTTATCCAAGGTTTAACTGTGCAATCTAAAAGTGGGAGCAAAGTCTGCTTTATTCTGTTTAAAATCAAAATAATTTTTAATTTAACAAATACTACAAAATACTATGTTCATCAGCATTACTGGATACTTCAAAATATTCAAGTTGTATTTCTGCAGTGTTAATACCCAACTATTTAAACTACATTTAACAATTTTGACAAGGTCATGACCTAGATTTAAATAAAAATGGTTTTAAAACCACGTATGGTGGCACACAACTCTAATTCTAGCACCTGGGAAGCAGAGGAGGATCAGGAGTTGTTCTTAGTTACAAGGTGAGTTTGAAGCCAGTCTTGGCTATGTAGGAGCTTTGAATAAAAAGATGAATAAATAAATATGTTTCTTTTCATTCCCTGGTAAGTTCCCCCTTGGATGAGCAGTACAGTGCCTGATAAAGCATCACCTTAAACTGTTGCATCAAATCCAACAAGCTGGGCATGGTAGTGTACACCTGTAACCCCAGCACTTGGGAAGCAGAGGTAGAAGGATCAGAAATTCAAAGTCATACTTAGTTACACAGTCAGTTCGAAGCAGCCTGCCATGCATAAATAAACACACAGATAGAAAACTAGGCTATAAATTAATGCAGCAGAACTAAAGTCCAAGGTCTGATCTCAATTTTGTCAAGGTTTTATTAATAATGCTCAGACTAACCAATAATACTGACCTCCCAGTGAGGTTATTCAACTTTAGTATGCAGGCTTCATTTACTTTATTCTCTATGATCTTCTCATATGATTGATTGGTGAGCAATTACTTATAGTTCTTTGCAATGCCAGGCTATAATCTGCAACAAGATGACTGACTAATCAACTAAGAAACTCTAAATTATCAGGGTATGAAAAAGAATCAGGCTAAAAACTCCTAACTTAGAGTGGTTATTCCTTCTCTTAGAGGTTTTACCCACTGGCCCATGAAGTGATCTGTACTAGTAAGGAGAAACTTTAATGTATTAACATATTAAAAACTACACAAAAGCATGGGAAGAGTAGATGTCAAGTCACCTTTTCAGACATCCCAAACATAACAGCCTTCCCTTCTGAAATTCCTCTACTCTAAAGTCCAACTGACTTATAAGACACAACCATTCACATCAGCCACTATTAAGCACTTTCACCTTTGGACTATTTTTCCAACTACTTAAACCCAGGAACCATTGTAGGGATCCCCCCCTCTGTTTTATTCCTATGTCTAAGTAGATTTCCTAGTTACTTCTTGAGTCCACTCTTTCCTTTCAACCAACTTAAGTCCTCACAAGTTAACTGATTTTTCACCTGTATTTAGTTCCTGACAACCTATATCCCAGAGTAATCTTTCTGAAATAAAAATGTGATCGATCACTCCAGTAATCATCTTAAAAGCCTTGCAGTGGCTATACTTCCCAGCTTAAGAGTCCTCCATGTGGGTTGGGGAGATGTCTCAGCAGAAAAAGGATCTTGCTGCTTGACAATGCAAGCCTGATGACCTGAATTCAATCCCCCAGAACCTACTATACAAGGTGCAAGGAGACAACTGATTTCATAAGCTTATCCTCTGACTTCCATACGCGTATCATAATGCAAATGAACACACACAAATAATAAATAATTTTTCCAAAGTGTTTTTTTCAGTGTAAACTTGTGGTACAGCTCACAGATAGAGAACATATTTCACATGTATAAGGCCCTACATTTTGACCCCAGTACCACAAACGTTGAAAGCATACATACTAGAATGCTCTCTGTGAGCTGGCCTTCCCTGTTTTCCCAGCCGTATCTCTTATTTACCTCACTTCTATTCCAAATCTTCTGCTCTATTCAGCACACCATGCTAGTAGTTTCTTCTTTATGCACCTGCTCCTCCCGCTGCTGAACTAAGAATCTTTGGTGCGCTCTCCAAACCATTCTCTTGTCTACCCATGGAATCTGGCCCATTCCGTTCTAAACAAAGCACTGAAATGGCTAAAGCCATTCATGACAGTGGTTAGTCATTAAAAATCAAAGTTTTGGAAAAGCACACACACAAAAATAAAAAATATACTTGAAAATAATCTAAATCCTCTGAATATAGAGACATTTGGGTAACTGGAACTGATTATTGTATTAACTAGTATGCAGTTATCAAAATCTTTATAAATTTAATGATATAAAATGCTAAAAAAAAGGAGCTGAAATGATGTACACAAATTACCTCTACTATGTCAAAAGCATTGTACATATGCATGAAAAAGATAATCAAAGCCAGGCATAGTTACATATGTCTTTAGTCCCAGGACAAAGAAAGCAGAGACGGGCAGACTTCTATGACTTCAATGCCAGCCTAGTCTGTAGATAGTGAGGACCTTGTCTCAAAAAAAAAAAAAAAAAAAACAAAAGAAAGATGGTAGATGGACGGAAGGATGGATGGACAGATGGATGATAAATGGATGGATGGATGGATGGATGGATGGATGGATGGATAACTGAGCCAGCAAGATGGCTCAGTGTGCTAGACAGTGGTGGCACACACCTTTAATTGGGAGGTAGATGGGTCTCTCTTAGTGCTAGGCCAGCCTGCTCTACAGAGAGAGTTCCAGGACAGCCAGGGCTACATGGGGAAACCCTATCTTGGAAAATAAAACAACAAAAAAAGATGGCTGAGCATGTAAAGGTGCTTGCTCCAAAGGCTAGCAATCAGTTAGATCCTGGAACTCATATAGAGATAAAGGTGAGAAGAACTGACTCCACAAAGTTGTCCTTTGACTAAAATATACTAGTTTTAAAATAATAATAAAATGTGATAAATGGTGGACAACATGGAACACTTCTGTCTTGGTAATACAATTAAAAGCAATGCCAAGCAGTAGTGGCGCACACCATTAATCTCAGCACTTGGAAGGCAGAGGCACGAGTATCTCTGTGAGTTCAAGACCAGCCTGGTCTACAAAGCAAGTTCCAGGACACACTAAAGCTACACAGAGAAACCCTATCTTGAAAAAAAAAAAAAAAGAATTAAGAGCAATCAGTAATTTTCCTCAAGTTTTAAAATTGAAAACATGAATTACTTTCACAAATTATTTTAAAAAATTTAAAAACTATGAAGATTTTCCAAGCCCCCACACAAATTTAATCATCCTTTCTCTTTGATAAATGGGTATACGTTTTTGTGGGCATATCATACTCTACTTTAAGCCTCATCTTCTATTTTAATACATGTCTGGGAGCCGAATGAGACAGAACACGGTTCAGCTTCAGCACTAATAGCCCTGGTTAGCCAGGAAGTGTTTACAGAAGTTAAATTATTCTCACATTGTTAACTCTATGTAAACTCACTGATAAATACGTTATCAATTGTCTACAAATGTGAAAAATAACGCATGCAGAAAAGACTATGTATTTAAAGTGTCCCAGATTATTGTCACAGCCTATGGGGACACTGCAGTAAAAAGATCCGCGCCCTTATGTACCCCAGTTATAATGTGGCAGAGAACACTCACAAAGAATAAAATGAGACACAGCTGTTCATTTCAGAGTGTTAAGTGCTTTAAAACAATGTGGGGTGAAGGGAATTGGGGACAGTCTAGAAAACAGAGACACGCGACAAGACCAGGGGCAAACGGCTGGGGAACAAACAAAACAAGAGTCACAAGAACCGAGTTTCCATTCCCACTGCTACAGCACAACTAAATGACTTTCATCATAATCCCTAATTCACAAGAATGTGTAAGGATTAAATAAAATAATGTATGTAAGAGAGAGGCGGGTGCTTGGCCTTCCGGTCTGTGAGTCTGTGTTAGCTATCTCTGCCTGAAGAGGAACACCAAAGTGATACGATACCCAAAAGACAGACTACATGGGTGATGACTTCTAGTAAACATGCCAAAAGGAAGTCAATGTAAATTTTGTAATTAACAAAAATGCCCCAAAACCCTCCTCCTTAACCCATTTATCTGAGTCTACTAGGCAAACACAAAAGCAAATTTATAACCAATGATGAAGTTACTTTGGCTTTCCCTCAAAATCTCATAAATCTTACTGGTCCTTTCTCACTCAAGTCCTCTGCATATCTAGGTTATGGTTCTCTGTTAAAGAAAAACAGCCAGGTGGGGTAGCGCACATCTTTAATCCCAGCACTTGGGAGGCAGAGGCAAGTGGATTTCTGTGAGTTCGAGGGCAGCCTGGTCTACAAAAGAGTTCCAGGACAGCCAGGGCTGTTACACAGAGAAACCCTGTCTCAAAACAAACAAACAAAAAAGAAGAAAAGACATTTCCACCAGACTGTAAGAGACAGGCAAGGCAGTTCTGGGCACTTCAAACTGCTGATTTGAAACCTAAGATCTGGAATGTGAGCAGAGGCTCAGCCAGCCAGGTCACTAAGCTGTTTCTTCTAAAATACTCCCCCTTCTTCATCAGTCTTCAGACCCCACTATGCCTGTAAGATTCAAAATCTCCCCTTGAAGCACAGAGGAACACAGAAGGTACCCACCATCGATGAAGCAGACAGAGAGGAACCTCACAAAGACATGGAACCTATTGATGTCATCATCAAACTTTCTACATCAAAAACTATGAAAAATAAATTTCTAGTATATTTAAATTTAAAAATATCAAAAATCTTTTGCTCTTTTATCTGTTTCCCAGTCTTACAGGCTGCAATGGCTATCTAGCTGAATACCCTACTATCACCTGCTTTTTGTCAAACTATTAAACCAGAATTTTCTCCTTGGGATATTTCCCCCCAATTTGATTAATTAATATTGTGTCTGTGTGCATGATGAAATCCAGAGACAGGGCAATTGCTATGGCCTACATGTGAAGTCAGAGAACAACTTTATGGAGCTGATTCTCTCCTTCCACCTTTAGTAGGTTCTGGGGATTGAACTTAGCTCATCTAGTTTTCATGCAAGCTCCTTTATCCACTAAGCCATCTCACCACCCTCTAAGTACTTCTCAGTGTTATTATGAGTCATCCTGACTCAGTTCTATTATTAATAATGTGACTTGGAAAGTCGAGAATAAACCACATCACTGTGACAGAATAAATTAACTCCAAAAGAATAAAATGACTGGGCTGGACAAAGTGGTACATGCCTTTAGTCCTAGCACTCAGGTGGCAGAGGTGGGCAGATGTGTGAGTTCAAGGCCAGTCTGCAACACATGGACCCTATCTCAGAAAAAAAAAATCAACTAATAAAAGAAAGGCAACATTTCAGCTAAGTGTGGTAGCGCATGCCTGCTATCCCAGCACTCTCCAGCCTTGTCCAAGCAGCCCTCAGCTATACAGCAAGATCCTGCATCAGAGGACCAAAGGAGGAGTTGGGCATGACACCATGTCTAAAAACCTCAGCAATATGGAGGCCACAGAAGAAGGATCACCATCTCCAAGTCCTTTTTGAGTCAAAGCAAAACCCCTTGGGGTGTAACTCTGGGTAGAGTGTTTACATACGAAGAACAAGGCCCTGGGTTTAACCCTGAAGGGGGGGGGGGGAAAACCACTCAGCTTACTTCTTAGCACATCAAATTTATAATCAGAGTCTCAGCCCAGAAACCAAGTGTTCATAGTCTAGAAACAATAACGTTTTATATTTTTACAAATCAACAGATACTTTTTATGACACTATACATAATAATTTACCTATGTTTTCCTATTCTATGGATGCCTGGCAGAAAATGTTTCAAGAGTGTTAAATACACACATTATAAAAAAGACACAACTGACCCAATAGGGTTTACATTTTCAGCCTCATAGTGAGGCTGGCCTGCTAGCACTTCTAGGAACTGGCTGACATTGTAGCACTATCAATTTAGCTACCTGCTGAGTACTCAGAAAGGAAGTTTACTTCTTTGCCCTGCGGATATTGTCCTTTAAATGCCTTTCAAGGCTCAAAGAATGAGGCTATTTGTCTTTACAATAAATAGCCTTATGCATACATAGCTCACCATGTTTCCTCCCCTTTGGATATATTAATTCTATGATCCTCTCGAACGATATTAATAACCCATTTTTGTTTCTCTCTACTGAGATCTGCCCACAGAGATTTATGCCATAATATATATTATTTCTGAGAATTAGTTATAGTGCTTCTGGGGAAAGAAAAATAAGCTTTATACCAAGATGCTGAGTTGTATTTTAGTTCATGAGTGCTTTCCTATTTCAACTATTAGAGTAGTTCAAACAAGGAAGTTTATCCAGCACATATAAAGAGTACAAAGTAGTACATGCCTGTAATCTCAGTATTCAAGAAGAAGCTCAAGGAGAAGGAGTATCACAAGTTCAAAGCCAAACTGAGCTCCATAGTTTCAAGTCAGCCAGGGCTGCACATGAGACTATCTTATCTCTAACACACACACACACACACACACACACACACACACACACACCATTTAACAAGCTAAAATATATCATTTGGACTCTCACAGAGCAACCTACCTAGAAGACTATAAAACACCACTTGTAGAAAATTTATGAGTTTGCCTACCATTGCAAGCACAATAATAACCTCCCCAGGATGTCTCCCCGATTTATGATATAGAATTTAAGTAACTTGTCAATAGTCAAACTACAGGCTCTATCCTGAATTCTCTCTTACAACCGTAAAGGCCCCTCCCTATCAGAAATACAAACATAGGCTCCTAGGAAGTGTTAATAAGAACTTCCTCTTGGAGCCTTGGTATCTCAAAAAAATATGAAAATCAACACTTGTAGCAGGCAGAAAACTGAGCGTTGTTGTGGAATAATCTTTTTGGACACTGTAAAGATGTATCATCCTAATTTAGTACAAAGCTGAATGGCCAATAAGCTGAATGGCCAATAGCAAGGCAGGATTTTCAGGCACACAAGACACTGGGAAGAAGGTCTCCAGTGGCCGAAAGGTAACAGACATATAAGGAGAGGTAAAAGCCATGAGTCATATGGAAACATGTAGATACGTTATAAGAGCTAGTTAATAACAAGCCTAAGCTATCAGTCAAGTTTTTATAATTAGTAAGTCTCCGTGTCATTATTGGGGACCCTACAAATGGTCTGACTACAAATGGTACCCAACATCCAGCCACATATATCCAAGTAAGACTTGAGAAAGCATAAAAAAAGAAAAAGCCATACACGGCTGCTTCCTAGTCCCGTGACTCTCCTGCTGACCAGTACATTTTCCCAGCAGCCGCCTGAGTGCTCAAGCTGTCAGTGCACTACGAGCTAAGTCAGACAGAAGCTTTAAGGTTTTGTTTATGCAGGCAGAAAACATTACAGATACATAGTAAAGCAGGTTCAGATGAAAAAAAAAAGAAAACTCTAAACAGGGCACAGTGTGTTTAACAATGTGCATAGGCATAAGGAAAAAAATAGATATAGACAGTGATAGAAAAAATAGTTTAAAAATAATAGTTTGCCGGGCATTGGTGACACACACCTTTAATCCCAGCACTTGGGAGGCAGAGACAGGTGGATCTCTGTGAGTTCGAGGCCAGCCTGGTCTCCAGAGCAAGTGCCAGGATAGGCTACAAAGCTACACAGAGAAACACTGTATCAAAAAACCAAAAAAGAAAAGAAAAAAAAAGAAAGAAAGAAAGAAAGAAAGAAAGAAAGAAAAACCAAAATAAATAAATAAAGTTTTTGGGACTGGAGATGTGGCTCAGCAGTTAAGAACACTGGCTGCTCTTCCAGAGGACCCAGGTTCAATTCCCATCACCCATATGGCAGCTCACAGCTATCGGTAGCTCAAGTTCCTTCACACCAACGCACATAAAATAAAGCTAAATAAATTTTAAAAAATAGTAAAGTTTTAAAAGAGAAGATTTAAGAAAAAGCCATATAAGGATAGAAAATACACAGGATGTCTTGTTAACTTTGAATTTTTAAGTGCTAATGTACAAAAAGCAATAGCTGCTGAGAGACATTAGACTATGGAAACTGCTAAATTAAACCAACTTATATTTAAAAATTCTATAACTTCAAAATGGAAGACAGACAATGTATTGCATTGGGGGAGAGGTTATGCTTTTGTTTCGATAGGAAACAAAAGGCAGTGGATTCCTTCCAAATTAATAGAGATCAGATTTAATTGGGGAAGACCCTCCCCCAAATCCTGGATACAAACATAAATAAACCCAAAATAACTATAAGATAGGTGACATATATGCTCAATCATAAAACAAAAATCATCTTTAGCTGGCTTGTGTATAATGCACAGTTCATACTTGTATTAATACACACACACACACACACACACACACACACACACACACACACACTTATTTCTAGTTCGTCTCCACTTCCAGATATCACAGTACTACACTGAACTATGGAACAGCAACAACCTTTCTCCTATTAAGCTTGAATTCTGAGTATAATTTCAGTAGATAAGCATGTATCCAAGAGGCATAACAGTACTCCTATAATGGCTAATAATACCTAACCTTTATAACACTGTCATATTCTCTCATAAAGCAAACCAGAAGGCAGTCTATCTCCACTTTTACGGAGATACAGGAATGGAGTCACTGGATGAGTGACTTAACCCTAATCACCAATGACTATGTCAAGGTTCAGTCAGTGTCTTCCTCATTCCAAACTGCCAAAAGGAAAGGTTACAAAGTAAAACAACTGAGTCAATGTCAGAGGCCAGACAGTTTAAATGTGTCCAAAAGATCATATTGTTACACTAACTCACTGAAAAGTTGTAGGGTTTATACAGTTAAACTTTTCAATATGCAAGTAAGGAGTATAATTCTGAATGTTTCAGTGGCATATAAAGTCTAGTATTTCCTAGTCCAACCCCTCTTTGTTGTTTAATGATAACGAGTTTGATTTATTGCGTGTTTGTATTCCCTTGTGAGGGTAAGTCTGCAGATACATGGAGGTTAATGTCATACCTGTTTTTTACATCAAGTGCTGGATACTGAACTCAGGTATACATGTTTGAGTGGCCAGCACTGTGCCGACTATGTCATCTTCTCTAGTCCCTTTCAAACAGAATATAGATAATGAGCCTTTGTTGTCAACCACATAATAATGGGTTCTGAAACAGTCTGGGGTGGGTTAGGTCTTCGGTAGTTCTCCATTAGAGAAGCAGTTAAGAATAACTACTAGATAGAAAATAAAAAGGAGAAGAAAAAAAAAAAAGAATAACTACTAGAAAACCAGGCACAGTGGTACACGCCTACAATCTTACCATTTGGTAATGGAAGCTGGAGGGTGAAAAATTTTATGTCATCTTGGGCTACATGAGACTGCATTACCTGTTTCAACAAGAAAGAAAACTAGAGGGGAACTTTTGCTTTTAAATGTTTTTCATTCTACCCTATTTTAAGACAAATATAAACTAGACAGTTCACATTGCTTCCAGAAAAGATGGTTAACTTGGGAAATAGATATTTAGGAGCTTTTTGTTTTAGTTTAGTTTTTAAGATAGGCTCTTTTTAATTATGTATATGTATTTTGGGTCTATGTCTAGGTTTGTGCATATAACTGCTACTGCCAACAAAGGCAAAGGTGTCAGATGCCCTGGAGCTGGAGCTAAAGTGGTTAAGTACCATCTGACACGGGTGGGTGCTGGCAATCCAACCCTGGTCCTCAGTAAGAGCCACATCTCTCAACCCCATTTGTTTAACACAGATGTTCAATAAAAATTCTGAGTTGGCAGCTGGGCGTTGGTGGCGCACGCCTTTACTCCCAGCATTCCAGAGGCAGAGGCAGGCGGATCTCTGTGAGTTCGAGGCCAGCCTGGTCTCCAGAGCGAGTGCCAGGATAGGCTCCAAAGCTACACAAAGAAACCCTGTCTCAAAAAAAAAAAAAAAATGAGTTGGCATACTTATTTTTAAACTTGTTTTTTTCAAAACAAGGTTTCTCTGTGTAGCCCTGGTTGCCCTGGAACTTTCTTTGTAGATAAGGCTGACGTCAAACTCAGATCTGCCTACCTCTGCCTCACAAGTTCTGGGACTAAAGGCATGTGCCACTACCACACCCAGTTTATTTTTAAAGCTTTTTTATGGGGGATAGATACTGGTAGAACCCAGGCCTCCTGTATGTAAGGCATGCATACTTCTATCAAGTTACAGCCCCAGCCCAGCCCTTTAGTATCATTCTTATTCCCACACTTTTTTTTTTTTTTTTTTTTTTTCCAAGACAGGGTTTCTCTGTGGCTTTGGAGGCTGTCCTGGAACTAAGCTCTTGTAGACCAGGCTGGTCTTGAACTCACAGAGATCCACCTGCCTCTGCCTCCTGAGTGCTGGGATCAAAGGCAGGAGCCACCATGTCTGGCTTTCAATATTCTTCAAAATTGTGTTGGCCGGGCTGGAGAGATGGCTCAGTGGTTGAGAGGACTGACTGCTCTTCCCGAGGACCTGGGTTCAATCCCCAGCTCCCACATGGCAGTTATAACTCCAAGACCTGACATCCATACACAGTCATACAACAATGTACATAAAATAAAAATAAATTATATTAAAAAATTGCATGGACCAGACATGGTGGCAGGTACCCTTAATCCCAGCACTCTACAGGCAGAAGCAGGCAAATCTTGGAGTTCAAAGCCAGCCTAGACTATACAGAAAGTTCCAGGCTAGCCAGAGAGACACAAAAAGAAGAATGACTGTTTCTCAAGCAAAAAAAAAAACAAAGAAAGAAAGAAAGAAATTTATACTATATAATACTAACAACTATAATTATGGTTAATGACTAAAGTCTCTTGGAAAATGTCAAAGATTTGATTTCTGATGCAACTTTGACTAAAACATTTATTTTAGATTAAAAAACAGTTTATTAAAGTTTTTTTTTTTGACTCTCTAAAGTGAAGTATAAATTCAGTCTTAGGCACCTTCATCTACACTGTATTGATGTATACAGGCAATACAAAGGGGTAAGAGCAACCATAACTGGAGGCAGACAGCCTGGATTTTCTTTTGTTTTGTTTTTGACAGGGCCTACTATATCCCTAGCTGTCTTGGAACTCATTGTGTAGACCAGGCCTCAAACTCACAGAGATCTACCTGCCTCTGTGAGTGCTGGGATTAAAGGTGTGCACCCCATTAGACAGAGTGCCTGGTTCAAGTTCCAAGTTAGTAAATTACTAACTATTAAGACCTTGAGCAAACAAACAATGCAAATTTCCCAATCATCATAATGAGGACAATAGTCTTTCACCTCAAAGGAGTTTCAAATGGAAGCTACCCATGAAATGATTAACACAGGGCCTGGCCACAGGTAAATGATGAATTATCAATTGTACTACCAGATGCTCTGATAACTGAGAATACTAACACATAAAAAAAAATACATGGCATTATATGGCAATTTGGGATACTTAGATTGTGTTGTGTGAGCTCATCCTAGTATGAAAACACAATCCTAAGCAAACAGAAAAGAAAAAAATAACATTACACAATATTTTGGAGCTATTCAATAGATAGCACTAAATGAAAACACTGGCCATATCATACTGTAATATGTTCACACAGAGATTCTGGTCATCATTACAGTAACAATTACTGTAACCCAACTCAAAGTAAATTATCATCTTTCTACCTTACAGATGAAATATTCACATAATTTCCTCCAACTTGTGAAGCAGGGTTGAGTCCAAACCCTACTATTGACATAAACTACCCGCCTGAATTTGGGCAAGTCACGTGTTAGAAATATGATTTCCACAGAGTGATCAGAGATTAAGTGCTTCCAAAGGTTTCTTTTAAACTTCCTTGGACAACAATGCTGCTCAAATTTACCACACACAGAGACAGAATACTCTTTTCTAGCCCTTTCCTGCACATAGGCTCTCCTGTCTCATACTACAAGTGTAGCTCTCTCACCGAAGGTCCTACTGTTCTTGAGCTCCACTAATTAAGATTCACCAACTTGATAGAGGACCACAGTAAACAGGAGTGGTTGCATCTGCCTAGAACCCAGACTGAAGCAGAGTCTTAAATTTGAGACTAGACGAAACTGGATGACAAGAACTTGTTCCTCTCCAACCTCCACACACATTAAAAAACTGGGAGTGGTGGTACACACCTGCAACCCCAGAGCTCAGTGTTGTAATTAAATGAAAAAAAAAAAAAAATCGGCTTGAGAGAAAGAGACACCATACGACAAAGCTCATGTGGAGGCTTTTTTTTTTTTTAATTAGGAGAAAGGGAATGGGAAAGGGGGAGAGGGGAGATCAGTCTCTGGGGACAGGAACAGCACAAGAGAAAAGCGAGGGGGGAATAGGACAGAGAAGCAGAGAGAGAGAAAGAGAGAGGAGGTAGGCAGGGCCCCTTTAAAAGAGAACATAGTGAATGTGCACAGGTGATGCTCTTAGTGGCTGCAGATGAGGCTGGATCCTGTCAGAAACCCAAGGGCAGGCCAGTACAGATGCCTGAGTACTAACACTGAGCCCTGAGGAGAGGAAGATTATGAGTTTGGCAGGCTGGGCGTTGGTGGCACATGCCTTTAATCCCAGCACTCGGGAGGCAGAGGCAGGCGGATCTCTGTGAGTTTGAGGCCAGTCTGGTCTCCAGATCGAGTGCCAGGATAGGCTCCAAAGCTACACAGAGAAACCCTGTCTCAAAAACTGGGAGTGGCAGCCTCTGTCGGTAATCCTAGCACTGGGGATGTGGAGAGGCAGGAAAAGGCATACCCTGTGAGCTCACTGGCCAGCCAGTCTAGCAGAAATAGTGTCATGTTCAATAAGACCCTGTCTCAAAAAATAAGATGACTAGCAAACAGAGACCCCAGAAACTGACCTCTGGCCTCCAAATCCATACACAAGGGTGAACACACCTGTATATACATGAGTATACACACACACACACACACACACACACACACACACTATTTAGTGAAGCCTCACTACAATAGTTCTATTACAAAATCCCTCTGGAGTCCAAAGAGAGCCGAAGTTCAATGAATTCTGACAGCACTAGCACTACAGGAAGCAACAGACATGTAGCAAAAAAACAAAACAAAACAAAACAAAAAAAACAAACACAAAACAAAACAAAACAAAAAAACTGGCTAGAGTTCTCTGACCCCAGTGATATCACTCACCTCTCAGGACCGTGGCTTATTTACAGAAATGAAACAGTTTTTAGATACAAGTAATCCCTAATGTAGCAGCCGCCTCAAAGCAGGAAACCAATCAACTTTATTGGCATAAGAAAGCCAGTGTGGTTTAGAAAGCCACACTGAAAGCACACTGCTGCTTTTACAAAACAAACCACATGAGGTTATTGTGACGGTGGCAAATGACAAAAGAAAGTGAAGTGGCCCTGCAAATGAAATGGCCCCTTCTTGTCATTGTTGTTGTTGTTGTTGTTTATCTGATTATTTGTCAAGTCAGATGTGCTTGAAGCTGGGCACTCAGGAGGCTGAGACAGTGGTGTCCTGGGCACCCCTGGCTATATAAACAAATTTGTGTCCAGCCTGAACTATGAGACACCCTGTCTCAGAAATAAACAACAAAGATAAAAAGACACATTTTAAAAGATAATGTTGAAAGTCTCTTTTAGCACAAGGCATCTGTTTAAAAAGAACAAAATTAAAGAACCATACGTGATGGGTCACATTTTATAATCCAAACACTCTAGAGGCCGAGACAGAAGGATCTCTGAGTTCAAGGCCAACCTGAGCTATAAAGTGGGATTCAGGATAGCCTGGACTACAGAATCCATCTCTATCTCAAAAAAAAAAAAAATAGTAATTAAAAACTGAAAAATAGAGTCAGGGGTTAAGAAAGCATACTGCTCTTGAGAGGACCTGAGTCTGATTCCCAGCACCTAGAGTTGGCAACTCCCAGATACCTGCAGCTACAGCTCCAGTGAATCCAACATCATCTTCTGACCCCTGTGGACACCAAGTGTACTGTACATATACACACAATTAAAATTAAAAGCTTTTTTAAAGTAGGTATTCCATGAAATAAACTGCTCAATTTAGGCCAGATATGATGATGGCCTCCTGTAATCTAAGCCCTCAGGAGGAGGTAAACAGCAAATTCCAGGCCAACCTCGCTAATGGTGAGACTATCACCAAACAACAACAAAACAAAAATCAGGCAAGCCTTTATCTCCAGCATATGAAAAGCATAGACTCTTGGTGATCTTTGTGAGCTCCAGGCCAGTCAGGGATACAAAGTAAAACCCTGTCTCATAAACACACACACACACACACACACACACACACACACACACACACAAAGAAAAACTTGTCAATTTAAAGTAAAGTAATAAAATATAGCCAGTCCTAGAAAAATGGTTTAAATAAATACCTATTAAGAATGAAGACACTTTGATTTTTAAACATATTTGACTTGGGGCTAGAGAAGTGGCTCAGTGGTTAACAACACTGGTTGCTATTCCAAAGGACTTGGGTTCAATTCCCAGCATCCACAAGCATCTGCTACTGCAGCCCCAGGACAAAGTAGTACACAGACATACATGCAGGCTAAACACACATACACATAAAACAAAACAAAAGCATACTTGGCATAGTTATTAACACAAACCGAGACTAGAAAATTTGCAAGCCAAAGCACAACCAAGTTATTTCTCTGGTTCTAGTTATACTTCTGGTTTGTTGTTTTTGAGATAAGATCTTACTCTGTAGCCCAGAATGGCCTCAAACTCATGGTAAGGCTCCTGCCTCAGCCTCCTGGGTGCTAAAATTCCAGGAGTCCTGGATCTAAAACATTTTTTAAAGACCAGGATTTCGCCAGGCTGTGGTGGGGAATACCCTTAAATCCCAGCCTTTGGAAGAAAAGACAGGCAGATCTCTTGAGTTTGGGGTCAGCCTGGTCTACAAAAGAAGTTCCAGTACAGCCAGAACTACACTGAGAAACCATGTCTTGAAAGCCAAAAAACAATAATAAACAAGTTTTTGCCAGGCATGGTGGCACATACCTTTAATCCCAGTGCTGGGTAGATGGAGGCAGAGACAGGCAGAGCTCTATGAGTTCAAGGCCAGCCTAGTCTACACAGTACATTCCAGAATAGCCAGGACTATCAATGTCGAGAGACCCTAAACAAAACAAAACCAAAAGCATGTTTTTCAACATATAGGCCAAGGCATCTTCCTGCCTCAACCTTCTGACTGCATACAGGTGTGCAGCACTCAGTCCAACTACGCTCAATACAAGGTTACTTCAAAACCTTAAAGGCCCAGCTGGAGAAGGACAGCAGTTAAGAGCACTTACAACTCTTCGAGAACCCAGGTTCAATTCCTACACCCGCATCTGAAGGTTACTTACTGAACATAATTCTAGCTTTAGGGAATCAGATGCCTTCTTCTAACCTAGGGTGGTACCTGCAGATGCATGGCATATACTCACACAGACACATACAAATAAATAATACAAATAAATAAATGTAAATAAATAAATAAATAAATAAAAATAAATCTAAAAAACATTAAGTGACCATTTTAAATAAATAGAAATGCGACAGAGGGTATATAAATTTTTGAGGCCAAAAAATGTTTAATTTTAACCAAATGACTCAATCATTTTTGCCCACCATCTATCACACACACACACACACACACACACACACACACAAAAAAAAAAAAAAAAAAAAAAGAGGACAAAAGTGTTTTGTTCTTACTAGCATCACAATAGTTTGTTGAGAAATACTGGCCATCCTCACACTGCTACTACTCAGATTCGGGGATTGTGTGTGTGTGAGTGCCAGAGCGCATATATGCAGACGCCA
The DNA here is from genome assembly GCF_003668045.3 of Cricetulus griseus. Taxonomy (NCBI): domain Eukaryota; kingdom Metazoa; phylum Chordata; class Mammalia; order Rodentia; family Cricetidae; genus Cricetulus; species Cricetulus griseus. The sequence continues at coordinate 24,612,958 of NC_048596.1, read as the reverse complement.
GAGGTCAATCAATGTCTGGTGTCTTCCTCTATGGATCTCACTAGTTTCTGACACAGCAGCCCCTCTCAATGAACCTGGAGCTCACTGACCAGCAAGTCTTACCATCTTCCTGCCTCCCCAGAGCTAGGGTTACAGGCATGGGTCAGAACACCGAGGTTTTTATGCAGATGTTTCAGAACAAAATTCAAGTCCTCACATGCTTTCACGACAAGTACTTTACCAATGGAGCTGTATCTCTGGCCCCTCCATGATTGGTGAAATTTTGGATTATATTACTTTCCAACCCCCTACCCCCAGACTTTTTTGTTGTTGTTTTTCAAGACTGGGTTTCTCTGTGTTCTTGGCTGTCCTGAACACGCTCTGTAGACCAGGCTGGCCTGGAACTCAGAGATCCTTAGAGTGCTGGGATCAAAGGTATTACCAAACAGAAGGCCCAATCCCCTTTTAAGGTGCTAGTAAATAAAGACTGATCATTCTTGGTAGCCAGGTATGACATCACATAACTGTAATCTCACTAGCCTGGGAGGCAGAGGTAAGAGCACCACTTGAGCCAAAAGTTCAACACCAATCTAGGCAATGTAGAAAGAACTCATGTCTCAAAATAAATAAGGATAAAAAAAAACCTATTTGTATTCCAATTAAATAAACTCCTGAGAATTCAAGACAAGAATTTAAGGGAGACTGAAAACCTGTCAATCAGTTTGATCCCAGAATTTACATAAAGGTGAAGGAAAGAACAGACATACATCAGGCATGCAAGCTCAAGTGCACTCACTCTTACACACACACACACACACACACACACACACACACACACACACACACAATTATTTTAAACATTAAAAAGGAATCCGGATTATCTTCGCTGAGTGGGTTTGGATAAAATGAAAACTGTCAAGGCAGATAGCCTCTCCTTCCAAGCAGCAACTCCAGCATCCTCTGTCCTACTCACCATTCTCGGCCTACAGAATTAATGCCATCGCAAAGCATCTCCACCGATCAATTGTTAGAACGGAAAGAAATGGGTATGGTAGCAGAAGTCTATAACCCTAGCACCTGGAAGGTGGAGGCAGGAGGGTCGGGAGTTCAAGGTCATCCTCAGCAAACAGCATAATCTGAGATAAGCACCAGCTACATAAGACCCTTTGAGAAAACTAAAATTGTGCCTTAATATTAAAATCTACCATACCTGGAGGACCCTTTAGAAACTGTGTGAGAGCTCTGCTCACTAAAGCCTCTCCTCAGTACTGAGAGTGTAGAAGAGTGTACACCCAGAAAAAAGCCCCCAAACCCAAACAACAAAACTCGTAAACACAATCTGAAGGTTTCATAGACCTCCTTGAGCTGTCAAGAACAAAAATTCTTGCAATACCCTTGAGACCTGTTTTCAATAATCCAATTTCCTTGGGCATCATAGGACCCACCCTCCCACCCGACCTCGAAAAGGTAAAGATGAGCAAATTGAAGGCTCCAACAGTACTGGATTCTACCTAGGTCAAATTGCCAGTCTATCATCTGTCAGCAGGGGTCAAAGGCCTCCTGTTCTTTCCTTTTGGGGTACAAAATGGTATCAGTAACCCAGGCTGAGCTGGAACTCCCAATCCTGCAGCCCAGTCTTGGTGCTGCTATAAGCTTTCACCGCCACGCCCAGATCTCGTCTCCTATCAGAGCCTGAAAGCATATGGACAAATCAATTCACAGGTGCCTGGTGAGTGCCCTTCGGAGAGCAAAGGCTCGCAATGAACACACACTCTCAGCACCCCTTTCTGATCCAAACCGTCCAGGACCCTGCCTACTGCTGTGGCTACAGACTATGAGAAAGCAATGGAAACAAGGGCACTTTCTCCATTCAATATTTCTGTCGGGAGCACTTCCTGGATTTTTCATTGGCATTTAATACCAAGGCACAAGACTCATTTTTCATTAAAGTTGCAAGACTTTCACTTCGCCCAGTTTCAAATGGTGTAATTGATCTGCATTGTCTTCTTAAATAACCTAACTGGCGAAGGGCACTGCAGCTTTAAATATTTCAGTGCTAGCTAGCAAATAGACTCCATTGCAATATGGCTCTGAAGGTCGTGTCCTATTGTCTCTGTCCTGGAAAAAAAAAAAAAAAAAAAAAAAAAAAACCCAAAACCCTAAATCCTTTTAAGTAACATGGGAATAGTACCCCTAGAATTTCCACTCTTCTACTTCAGTCCCTTATAATTCAGGGTGTTTATTGGAATCTCACACTCGTAATTTTCCTGGCAGGGGCAATATGCTGATTATTAGTGATTGCAGCGCCTTAGTGAGACATAAACACATGTGTTCACATTAGTTTGGTTGAGCATATGCAACTATTTGGAATAGCACCACTCAAAGGCTGTTAACCGCTTTAAGAGTAGAGCCAGGGTGGTTTGGGCGTGGATGGCTTTCCGGCACCTTGAGCCTAGGATTGCGTAACCTGAAAATGTGTAGCTACTTAAAATGATAGGAATCTCAGCCTACTTCTCCTGGGACTACTCCCGCACCTGGCTGTTCACATGCGGCTTCATTTGTCAAAGAAGGCCAAAATAAGAAGCACCGAGCACAGCGAAGGAGGAAATGAACTGGAAAGGAAAAAAGACCCTCTTCTACCCGCAAGCAGTCACAATGCCCCCCAAGGCTCACACCCCACCCCCACCCAGGCTGAGTAGAATAGTCCCAGTGAACCACAAGATTTTAGGGGAGCTGCAATTTGCCATCCCTTCTAAATAACAGCGGGTGGACCGATTTTTAAAAACCGGGGAAGAGGGAAGGAACGGGTGGGAAGAAGGCGTGTGCAAGAGCACAGGGGCATTACCTGAAAAGGCAACAGATTGTTACCATTATCGGTCCGGAAAGCGTTATCCTCCATCCAGGATTTGGAGGTGAGCGGGGCCGCACGAGGGAACTTGGGTGGCGCGATCACATTGCTGGAGAAGGGCTTTTTGAGCGGCGAGATGGGGTTAAGCGGGGAGGGTACCCCCACACCCACGCCCACGCCCACGCCGACAGCGCGGCGAGGGTCCCGACCAGCCTGTAGGCCACCCCACGGGTTGGACGGGGCACTCCAGGCGGCGTTCACGCTTTGGTGCGTGTTCCAGCTGGACGAGGCCGAGGAGGCGGCGGCCGCGGCAGCAGCGGCCGCAGCGGCCGAGGATGAGGACGGCTTGCTGGTCATGATGGGTTGGTGGCCGTAGGCGGCGGCGCTCCTCTGCGCATAGGGCGCCTGGCTGGGGCTGGCGGGCGAGCGGCGTTGCTGAGAGGGCTGCGCCTGCGGGGGCTGCGCTGGCTGCGGAGGCTGCGGCGCGGGCGGCGGCGGCTGCTGGTGGTGCTGGGTCTGCGCCAGGCCGATCTGCGGGGAGAAGGTGCCTCCGAAGACCGGGTTGACGTGGTGCGGGAAGTTTTGGAAGAGCATGGTCCCGTTGACCGGGGTGATCCCCTGGAAGAAGCTGTCCTCCACCGCGTTCGTCGTGCCCGTGGACCAGGTGCTGCCAAAGGACGGCGATAGCGACGCTCCGGGCGCCGCGGGCTCCTGCGGCGGCGGCGGCGGCTGCTGAGGGGGCTGATGGAAACTCAAGCCCGGCAGGAGCGGCGACTCCATCTGCATCTTGTCGGGGCCGTTGGGGGCTGGCGGGGCCGAGGCGGGGCTGAGGGCCGGCACTGCGCTACTGTCTTCGGGCTTGGGGGTCTCTGAGGAGAGGGGCGTGGACGGGGCTTCGGCTGCGCCGGGCTCGGGCTGGAGCTGTTGCTGCTGCTGCTGCCGCTGCTGCTGCTGAGACTGGGGCTGGGTTTTGCTTTTGTCCATCAGTAAATCATCCTGCATGGTTTGCGCAGCTGAAACGGGAAGAAAGAGAGATGCGTTATTGTCAGTGTGATCATGAATGCCCTCACTGAAGCGGGCGGGTGTTTTACTTGCGAAAATCCAGTGCCACCGCCACTAGCCAATTGCAATGCAAATCCATAATCTCGCATTTAGAAGAGCAGGTCGGGCTGGGGGCGGGGGGAGGGGGGTAGGAGGGCTCCAGCAAGGTCTCTAAAAACACTGTGGGAGCGTCTTCACCCTTTCTGACGTCTCGGTCCCTTTTCTGTATTAGTGAGAGATGTGCTTATAAGACAGAGAGACAGCAATTTCGCCACGTCTCTTTCCCCTTCACCGGAACTCAGAGCGTTCACCCTGCGATGAGAAACTGATTCTGGTTCCTGTTTTTTCCCAAGCACCACCCTCCCCCAGTTATTTGCATACGTCAATAAATAGTGCTGCGTCCTTCAGCAAGGTTAAAAAGACGTGGGTACACGACCCTCTCTTTCCCCTTCCCCAGCTGGAGCACTTAAGAAAAAAAAAAAAAAACCAACAAGGAAAAGACAGCCCTCTTGATTAGCAAACTGCCTTCTTGCCGCCGATAATTGTTTCATTTGGCTGCAGCGAACCACGAGAGGAAATCTTAGGCGTTTGTTGGAAGAACTCAGCTGCACGATCATTCTCCGGCCTCCCAGTAGCGGCAGCTACTCCATTTTGTTAGGAGACGTTTTAATATAAAAGAAAACCCAGTTTTTAAACAGAGGCAAATCGCCGGGTGTGGTGGCGAAAGCAATCCTAGTAGTCTGGAGGTGGAGGCAGAAGAATAAAATATTCAAGGTCAGCCTGATTGCTTAGCCAGTTCGAGTCCAGCCTGGTATACATGAAACCTGACTCAAAAAAAAAAAAAAAAAGGAAAAGGAAAAGAAAAGAAAACCTACTGAAACGTTTAGACGTGTTTGCTTCTTATTACTCTAAGGATTGTGGTGTTTCTGCTTATTCTCCAATTTTCTCGTCTCCAATTCTGCTGCCCAAGAGATTTTCTGGCTTCTTGGCGTTTCAGGTCTCAACGGGAGCCTGAGAAATTCTCTGCAGAGTGGAGAAATGCTTCTGGTTGGATTTGAGGTCAGAGGGAGGGAGGTGGGGAGGGAGGAGGAGGGAGGGAGTCTGTGAGATGGAGTGGGGGCGGGACTTTAAAAACGCATCTGAGATTTAAGTAGACAGTCAAGATAATTCTGGGGTTGCCAGATTTTCATTTTTGAATCCTCCTGCTGTTGCCTCGGTCACAAGACTGGCAAATTTAGAATCCATTCTTTTATCACTAGTATTAACAGTGAAAGACTATGGTTTGACGACCCTGAATTACCATATGCTAGCAAGTGTTAAAAATAGAGGAGTACAAAGTCCCAAATTCTCATACATTGTAATTATAGTACATTACCCTCACTGCTTCATTTAGCCATATAAGGAGTGTATGGTATTTTCCACTTCACATAGAAGAGCTATATTCACCTCTGTCATACAACCTGTTTTCTTACTCAAGGTTGAAAACAGTAATCACTCAAAACCAAAAGATTTCCATGTGTGTAGTTTTCACTGAATTAACTTGTCTCAGAATGTTAATTGCCTTAAATATCTGAATATCACAGGGCTGAGACCTTGAAAACAAATATTTTGACATGTTAAAGGAGCTATGACCAAACATATAATTATTTTTAGATGATTTAGTACAATTGCAAAGACGTCATTAATATATTTAATACAGTTAATTAATCACATACTAGAGATGCATCTTTCTTGGGACATTTGTAAAAGGGCATTCAGATACACACAACAGCTCTGCCTTTGGACTATTAAAGATAACAATTTTTAAAATGGAGGTATCATCTCTCTTAAATATTACACAAAGGATACCAGACAAGAAGTTGTTCTGTTTTATTAAAACCATCTTTAAAACGCTTAACAGATACCATCTTTCATTTCAAAGTTTCGTGTACGAAGAACATAGAGGGCTTAGGGAAACATTTCACTTCTCAATCACATCACTTGCCTTTTTATTCCTCTCTTCCCCTCCCCTAGAAAAAAAACCCAGCCCAGTATAATATAACATGCACCAGGGATTGCCTGCTACTATCAATAAAGCTTGCTTTAGATTGCTTTTATGTTCCTCAGTTCCCTCTATATAAAACAATGGCTTTGATTAGTATTATAAATAGAGCGCAGAGAGGACAGTGAACCTTGGATTCAGACAGCACAAAGTTCCATCACTGCCAAAGAGGATGGGCACAGAGACATTTTCATACTTCCTTCTTATAGTGCTGCAGTAGACCATTATACTTCTGGAATGTGAGTGTTTTGGTGAGCTAGAATTTTCTTTACAATAGCTATATCATCATGGCTGAAATATGTATTGGGTTATATTTAGTATCACCCAGCTTTTCCTGTTGTTTGTATTCAACACTTTTTGTTAATGTCTTCAGCTTAAACTGCATGCTCTTGGTAGGGAAAAAAATGCTGTACTTTACCACCACCCCCCAGCCAAAAAGTAACCTAGACTCAAAATATTTTATAATGGCATTAATAGTAATGCCACCTCATTAAATTCTCAGTGTTAAGAAAATGCTCCTTTTCTCAATGCTTTTTAAAGATAATACAAATTTCACTTTCTGTATAAATTCACTGTCAAGGTCAAGACCCACCTTTTAATAAATAAGATCTTTTAAACAAAAGCTAAGTTAGTGATTAAGGTAAAATTTACAAAGTCAGTATGCAGTATTCTTAAATAACTGCCTGTATAATTTGATTTGGAAGGTTTTTTGCTTATATATAGCAAAGTCTGAGAAATAGATGCCTGTTCCCCTCCCCCACCACACACAATAGATCGGCTTTTACATGCAATAACCCAATTTCAAGTAGTAAATCCATAGCAGCAGTTACCTTTAAGTGTCCAGTTTTTAAGGATCGATAAAAATTGAAAAATGAACAGTATTTATTTCTTCTTTCGGGTTGATTATGTGACCGCTCTGGAAAAGCACTTTGACAACTGTAAGAAGAGTGAGCATGCGCACACAGAGAACTGTGGGGGCTGAAGTCCTTCACAAGGTACTCTGCCCGGCTTCAGCACGTTCAGCCAGGAAAGGAGGAAGCCTCGTAAATACAGATTCCAAGGGGGAGAGGTTGTGCCCGGATTATATTATAGCCTCCTAACCAATTTAAATCAGGAGTTGTTGAAATAAAAGAAGGAAAAATAAACTGGGTTGTCAATTTGATTTAGGAAGCAAGGCTAAAAGAGAAAGTAGATTGTAGGACTCAGAATAAATAGATCCAGCCAAGCTACCTTAAATGGTATTATGATGGTAATGTCTGGGTAGCCAGCAATAGGAACCCTACTAGAAAGAAAGAGACTAGGGTGTGGAAGAAAAAGAATAGATGGAGAACTAGTGGAGAATGATAAACACTTAAAGCCCCCACCCCCAGATGCTTTGTTCTGAGACACAGGTTTCTCTAGTAGCCCCTGCTAACCTGGATCCCTCTGGTCTCAGCCCCCAAGGGCTGGGGTTATAGATATGTACTACCACACCTGCTTAAAGAAAACACTTTAATACAGGATTTTAAAAGTATCTTAATACTAAATGTGCTACTAACCTTGAAGGTAAAAATAGGTTTTAATCAACAATGTTTGACATTTTATCTACCAGAACTGACTGAGGCAGCATCTCCCTAAGCACCCAGGATGACTTGGAACTGGTGATGTAATCAAGCAGGCTTCAAAATTGCACCAATCCTTCAGTCTTTGCTTCCTGGTTGCTGGAATTAGAGGCTTATGCTACCACACCCAGTTCAGGATTTCTTTGTATTTGAATCTTTACCGGATGAGCAAAGCCCACTTCATAACCCCAGCACTAGTAAGGCTGACTCAACAGAATGGCCACGAGTTCTCGAACAGCCTGGGCTCTATACACAAAAATGGGATGGGAGACAGTTTAGTTGATAAATGAGTGTAAGAGTCTAAGTTAGATCTCCAGAACCCATTAAAATAAATAAATAAAATAACCTAGGCATGGCAGCATTGCACCCTTATAAACCCAAAGCTGGGGGTGGGAACAGGTGGGTCCCTGGGCTTCTCTGGCTGGCCAGCCTATCCTAATAGGCAAGTCCAGTCCAAGGTGAGAGACAGTCTTTTTTTTGTTTTGTTTTGTTTTTGTTTTTTTTTTTTTTGTTTTTGAGCTAGGGTTTCTCTGTGTAGCTTTGGAGCCTATCCTGGCACTCGATTTGTAGACCAGGCTGGCCACAAACTCACAGAGATCCACCTGACTCTGCCTCCCAAGTGCTGGGATTAAAGGCGTGTGCCACCAACACCCATCGAGAGACAGTCTTAAAGAAACGAAAAGGAGGTTGCAAGGGTGGTGGGCAGATGTGAAGGAACTGGGAGATGATCCCATCGTTATGCATGATGTAAACCTGCAATGAATCAATTTAAAAAAAAAGTTTATGGCTATATCACCACATCTTCCATATATTTCTTCTGAATGAAGTAGAGCCTAATTAGTACTTGTATGGGAGACTGCCTGCAATAACTAGATACTGTATGCTCTTTGCTTCTCCATCTTTCCATTTTGACCACAGCCCAGGGCCACTGACTACATCGTGCCCTCCCCCATCTCGGTCCCAGGAAAAAAAAGTAACAGATTGCTCCTGAGGAAGGACACCTGAATTTGACTCTGGCTTCTGCTTGTCCTTATTCACACATGCACAACCCCCCACCAAGACACAAACTGACCCATGCAAATACACCCATGCAAAAAATTCTGCCTGTATGTTCAGAGTCAACTCCTAATTTTTAATCTGATAAAATGAAAGTCTACCTTGCATTATTGATATAGTGATCAAATAAAATTAAATTCCTTCACTGTAAAATAATAAGATATTAATTAGTAGGCCGGGCTTTGGTGGCGAACGCCTTTAATCCCAGTACTCGGAAGGCAGAGGCAGGCCTGGTCTACAAATCAAGTGCCAGGATAGGTTCCAAAGCTACACAAAGAAACCCTGTCTCAGAAAAAAAAAAAAAAAAAAAAAAAAACACACAAAAAAAAAAAAAAAAAAACAGAGAGAGAGAGAGAGAGATTAATTGGTAAATAACTTAAAACCTTAGGAGTATAACTACATTGGACAATGACTTCCTTGTTCAAGATAAAAAATATATTCAGAGCCTGGCAGTAGTGGTGCATGGCTTTAATCCCAGCACTTGAGAGGCAGAGGCAGAGGCAGGTCAATAGCAGTGAATTCAAGGCCAGCCTGGTCTACAAAGTGAATTCCAGGGACAGCCAGAACTGTTAGAGAGAGAAACCCTGTCTTGAAACAAGTATGTATATATGTATGTATGTGTGTATGTAAGTATGTATGTATACACACATACACACAGACAGAGAGAGAGAGACATTTTTGGTTGTTTTTGAAACAGGAAGTCATTTAGCCCAGACTATCCTTGAACTTGCTATCTAGCTGAGGATGCTCTTGAACTCCTGATCCTTCTGTCTCTACCTCCCAAGTGGTGGGATTATAGGTACTACCACACACAACCTTCCTCCCAAGTGGTGGGATTATAGGTACTACCACACACAACCTTCAATTACTCTGTATTATTAAAAGTGGTATATGATTGTCCCTACCTATTTTAACATAATGATTTCAGACTGATCTCACAACTATTAACATCAACTGTCATTATGTATAGCTCCTGAAAGCAATAACTCAAGAGCTAAGTTTGCTCACGTAGGCAGAAGATACTATTTCTTGTGGGATCTGGTTCCATGCTATTCACCCATGGGGTTCAGAGTAAATGTCAGCTGATGACTATGCTGATTGAACTTAGAACAGAAAATGCTAAGCATCATTTACAACTGTCTTAATTTTCTGTTTCCCTTTCTTACAAGTCAGAAGGAAAGTTATCAGAAACTACAAATTTGCATCTTTTAGTAGCCTTTGTAGTTATTTTTTCTTCTGTCCTTCCTTCTATTGTTTTTTGTTGTTGTTGCTGTTCTCCATTTTATATTGAGGCAGAGTCTCTGGTCTCTAGTCTCACTCTTGAACCTAAGATTCTGCTAGTCCAACAAGCCTGCTTGGTCCAAACCCCATCTCTGCCTCCTAAACTCCAGGGTCACAGGCAGAATCACCTTCTTAGCACTTCATTTTGTATTTAACCAAAATAGCCAAATGAATTTTTTTTTTTTTTTTAAAGACAGGTGTGCTCTGTAGCCCAGGCTGTCCTGGAATTTAAGTCCTTCAGCTTCCGCCTCCTAGGCAAGAGTCACCACACCCAGCTCATGTACACACCTTTTTTGGGGTGATTTTCTCCTTCGTTATCATCACCTCTATGATACTGCTTATAAACACAGCACGTAGGCATGTAGGTTTTCTATATGTACACTTATTCTTTCTTTCTTTCTTTTGAGATGTCTCATTATGTTGTTCAGGTTAGTCTCAAATTTATGGGCTCAAGTAATCCTCCTGCCTGAGCTTCTCAAGTATCTAGCAACAGCACTGGCAATATAGTGGTGAACACAGCTGCCTTCCAAATATTAAGGCCTCAAACTCACAAAGACCGGCCTTTTTCTGCCTCCCAAGTACTAGAATTAAAAGCGTGCACCACCACCGACCACCCCAAGGTATCTTTTCTTTTTACCTAAAACAGCCAAGATCCTACTATAAACTATACTTCATTTAGAAGGACAATTACATCAGGTGCCTACCATAGTCAGTCACAAGCCTATAATCCCCAACACCTAGGAGTTGAAAGCAATGTTAAAAAAAGAAGAAGAAAAAGAGGATCAGATGTTCAAGGCCATCCTTAGCTTTATATTAAGTTCCTGGACAGCTTGGGCTACATGAGACCCTGTCTCAAAAAAACAAGAGAAAATTAAACAAAAACAAAAAATATGACCCCAATGTGAAGGGGACCACCCAGGAAAGGAAGTGGCCCGAGAGGAAAAGGAACAAGAAAGGGTATGTAAGTAGTCAAAGTACGTGACACATGTATATTAAAATGGTACAATAAAGCCCGATGTTTTGCACAATGAATATATACTAATTTTTAAGTATTAAAGTTTAGAAACATATCCAGAATTGACAGTGTATTTTTAGTGGTGCAGTGTTTGCCTCATACATGCAAGGCCCTGGGATGGATTTCCCAGTACCAAAGGGGGAGGGGGACCTAGGAGTATCTTCACTGCATTAAGCTAAACAACAGATTACTTGTTTAAGCAATGAGGATTGAATCCATGACCCACACACATTAAGCACATATTCTGACCACTGAGCTACACCTCCAGTCCCATCAATTCCTTAAAACAAACCACAAAAACACTAACCATAAATGAAAATAACAAACTGAACTAATTAAAAATATGTTTAGCTGGGCAGCGATAGTGTACACCTTTAATCCCAGCACACGGGAGGCAGGAGGAGGTTAACCTGGTCTATAGAGAGAGTTACAGGATGCTCAGGCTGTTACACAGAAAAACCTTGTTTGGGAGGGGAAAAAAATATGTTTGCCACTGGACCTTTGCTTACAGTCCCAAGTGGAAGCAAGAGAGGTGGATGGTGAGGGACCCTCAGAGAAATTGCTAGGTAAACAGGAGTTATAGAGTTCAGGAAAAGCATTTGATCTGGAAATGGATCATGGCAAGTTCTGAGGATGTATCATTGCCTAAGAAAGGGTGTAGAATTAAGGAAACCTTGAGGGTATTGTACAAAGTGGTGGCAAAATACCCGATTTTCTAAATCTTCAGAAGACATCTGTATTGCCTCTCTTCTTAGTGAGGTAGAACAGCTTATATAATTTTGTCCTTTAAATGAGTCTCTTGGCCCCCTCTCTTCCTGGTGTCTACCCTTGGTTTGTATAATACTTTATGGGTTCTGGTAATAAGCCGTTGGCTGGAATATCACAGTGGTAGATAAGATATTGACTTTGTATATATTCTTCCATTATGTGGGTTTTCACTCTAATACTAAAAAGTAAACAGGTTTTGTTTAGGTTTGGTTTGGGTATGGCATGTGTGTTTGTTCTGAGGAAAGGCCGGACTGGTGCCAGCTATGGAAGGTAGCTGATTGGCCTATTTGTTTAATGGCAACGCCCTCAGTCTCATCCCTCCAGGTTAAGAATCTAGGCAAGGCCTGGCCTTTAATCACAGCACTAAAGGAGGTAGAGGAAAGTGGATTTCTGTGAGTTCAAGGCCAGCCTGGTCTACAGAGTGAGTTCCAGGACAGGCTTCAAAGCTACACAGAGAAACTCTGTCTCAAAAAACAAAACAAAACAAAAAAAGAATATGGACAGGATTCTGTCCTTCCTCTTCGTTCTCACTGAGTCTAACTGGTCACTAAAACTTGTTCATTCTGCCTCCTAAATTTCTGCTTGCATCCCTTCCTCTTCATTTTCAGCCAATATAATCCTGTCCCTTCACTATCTACAATTATATATATATATCATATAGTATGTGGCTTCCATACTTAAATCTTGAATCATCTTTTACATATGGATTTTCCATGGTATGGCTTTCAATGACACTCTGTCCTCTTGTTGAAAGAATAAGATATATTCTCCTACTTTTCTTCCCAGCCATCCATGCTAACCTTGGCAGCTCGGTCACCTTGTCCCTACCTTTAGCCTGGAATACCTATCTACCTTTTGATAATCTGCTTCTACTCACGTCTGTTCTGTGACTCGTTCACTAACCATGTGAGCAAAATTGCCCCAGTCCCTGGAGCACAGGTATAACTTCGAGGACAGCACTCTCCATCCTTTGCTTACATTTCTGTTCTGGGTAAAGGAGTCACTGTAACCTAGGCACTGTGGAGGTGTTAGGCAAGGGTTTGTTGACTAATCAAAGAACAAAGTATGTTTTGCCTCACAAAGGCTGAGAGATTTTTTTTTTAAATTAACATTACATGAAGACAAACTCTTACCATTACAGCTATTTCAAAACTACTATGTTTAGAGCCAGGCAGTAATGCTGTACATCTTTAATCCCAACACTTGGGAGGTAGAGGCAGTCAAATCTCTGTGAGTTCAAGGCCAGCTTGGTCTACAGAGCAAGTTCCAGGACAGCCAGTGCTGTTATACAGAGAAATCTATCTCAAAAAAAACCAAAACAATCCCTACTATGTTTAATGAGCATAACATAGTGTTTACTATAATTAATCTAACCTTTCTCCTGTTGTAGGATATTTATTTCTAGGATTTTACTATTTTCCAAATCAATTGTTCCTTGAAACATATTTCTAAAGAAGAAATTAATCATTTAAGAGGCAGAGCATTAAGGTTTCGATGTGTTAACAGATTCCTGAAGAAATGTTGCCACTGACTTCTACCAGAGAGAGCATCTGAAAAATGAAAATGAGCCAGGTATGGTGGCACATGCCTGTAGTTCCAATACTTGAGAGGGGAGCAAAAGGACCAGGAGTTCAAAGGACAACCTCAGCTATGAGTTCAAGGCCACCAGGACTACTAAGACCCAATTTCAAAATAAAGCAAAAATGATGGAGGAGAGGGACAAGTTGGAGCAAAGCATAACCACACACATGTATGAAAATTCCACAATAAAGTCTACTGCTTTGTTTGCTAACTTACAAATAAAAATAAATGAGATGAAATATAAAGATAGTGGATGAACAGTATATAGAACAAAGAATAATACAGTCCTTGATTGGACATTAACCAAAAAGTGTAGAAAGTCTTCTCATGACATGCCAAATAATATTAAGTCACTTTCATCATACACACATACATACATACATACATACATACATACATACACACACACATACACACAGAGAGAGAGAGAGAGAGAGAGAGAGAGAGAGAGAGAGAGAGAGAGAGCGCTTCTCACTGGCTGGCCTGAAACTCACTACTTTAGATCAGACTGGCTTTGAACTCACAGAGATCTACTTGCTTCTGCCACCCCAGTGCTGGTAATAAGTTGTGTACCAGGTCTGTCTTTTTTTTTTAATGTTTCTATTAATATTTTACTATTTTATGTGTATAGATGTTTTAGCTGAATGTATGCCTGTGCACCCTCAGAGGCCAGAAGAGGGCACTGGCTCCCCTAGAACTGCAATTGCAGACTTCCGTACTTACAGACTCTTGTGAACCACCGTAAGAGGAGGTGTTCTGTGTGAATGAAGCAGCTATACATGCCATGGTGTGTGGAGATCAGAGGCCAACCCAGGTCCTTATTTCTGACCCTGTTCAAGGAAGGATCTCTCCATTTGCCACTGTGTATACCTGATTAGCCCCCACAAGCTCTGGGGACTGCTGCTCTTACTGTACCCTAGTAGCACTGGGATTACAAATGCAAATCAGACAAGCATAACCAGGCTTTTATGTGAGTTCTAGAGATTTGTACTCAAGCCCTCACACTTGAACAGCAACTACTCAGCAACACTGAGCCATATACCCAGCCCTCATCTTTTTTTTAAACTCTTTTCTTATGCCATACTGGAGCTTGAGTCAAGGGCCTTATACAAGCTCGGTAAGTGTTCTACCCCTAAGGATGAATCCCTTGTATTCATTTTGAGGCTTAAAAAAAGAAGAAGAAGAAGAAAAAAAAAGCTCAAGGTATTAGATATTTTTACATACAGTTTATTCAGTAAAGTTTTGTGAGGAGGATAAGGGTACAGTTTAAAGGTAGAGCACTCCCCTAGCATGATCAAGGTCCTGAGTTTGATTTCCAGCCCCATTTGTTTTATTTTTTTAAATTGTGGAGCCAGGAGATGACTTAGCAGGTAAACTTGCTACCTAGCTTGATGACATGAGTTCAATCCCTGGAACTCACTTGATCAAGGAGAGAACCAACTTCCACAAGTCTCCCCCATCTCTCTTACACATACACACACACACACACACACACACACACACAAATAAATAAATGTAAAAAATAAAATCTATAAAAATGTGAAGTTACATCAGCATTTAAATTTTCACTTTTTTTTCCCCCGAGACAAGGTTCCTCTGTGGCTTTGGAGGCTGACCTCTTGTAGACCAGGTTGGTCTCCAACTCACAGAGATCTGCCTGCCTCTGCCTCCTGAGTGCTGGGGTAAATTTTCACTCATATACACGTGTACCACTTAAGTGCCTGGGACCTGAGGGTGCCAAGAGAGGGCAATGGCTCTCCTAGAACTGGAGTTATAGATGGTTGTGGACTGCCTGATATGGGTGCTGGTAACAGAACCCCAGTCCTCTGCAACAAAAGCAAGTTCCCTTAACTCTCTCCAGCCTGGTTTTTTCATTGTCTTATTCTCATCATAGTTCTCAGGCACTGTCTCAAAACCAGACAAATGGGCTGGAGAAATGGCTCAGAGATTAAGAGAACCTAAATTCAGGTTCTTGAATCTTATATCAGGAAGCTCACAACTGCCCGGAACTCCAGCTCCAGGGAATCTGACTCTCTTTTCTGGCCTTTGCAGGTAACACGGCCCCCCCCACACACACACACACACACAAAGTGATATATACCCACATACACATTAATTTTTTTTACAAAACCAGACAAAAATATTCAGGCATAGTGGCAAAAGCCAGAAATCTAAACAGTCAGCAGGTAGAGGCAAAAGGATCAGGAGAAACAAAATTTGTTTTCTTCTTTGTTTTTTACTTTATTTTTGAGACTAGCTTTTACTATGTAGTTTAGATGGCCTGGGATTTCCTGTGTAGTCCAAGCTAGGCTTGATCTCCTCATTCTCCTGCCTCAGCCTTCTGAAGGTTGGGATTGCAGGAGTGTAGCACCACATCTGTTTTAATTCATTTCATTTGGCCCATGCAATAAACTGTTAAATACTATTACTATCTTTAACAGCAGAAGTAAAAGAGGCAATGAAGGTGATTTCCCTACTCACAAACTATTGGCAAAGCAAGGACCTAATTTCAGGTTGATGCCAGCCCTCTCTTTTGTTTAGTGACTCATACAAACAGGTCCTTTTCTCCCCAATCCACACAGCCACAGAAACAGTTTGTGCTTCAAAGGTGTGGAAAGAAGGCAAAGGGTGGTTTAGCAACTTCTGTATGGGTGCCCTTTGCCTGAAAACCAGAGATAAGCTTTAGCCAGATGCTACCCATGGGCAAGAGAGTCTCTCTCTGGGTGTCCTAAAATAAGCATAACTGTCTTCCAGAAGATGACTCATCAAAGACCAGTGCAGTGGCACATCCTGATAATTCCACCAATAGATAGTGGAGGCAGGAGGATCTGGAGTTCAAGGTCATCTTCAGTTCTAGTGAGCTCAAGGCCAACCTGGGACACATGAGACCGTGTCTAAAAGTAAAAAGAAAACTGATTTACTTAATATATTGAAAGGAAATGCTAGCCCAGACGAGAGGTAAAGAAGGAAACTTCTTTGCTACAATCTCTGCATTAGCAGCCGGCAATTAGCAGGTTCTATACAATCTGATGAGTCATAGGAATTGTCACAACAAGGACAAGGTTGGTGTCTCTGTCCAGGTAGCCCTTGGATCCTCTCATTTGAAGCTAAGTAGTGTATGTATAGACTCAGTACCTTTCTCACACAGGAAAGTGGGGTGTACCAAATTCCTTCCCTTGTATTAACTGACTTGAAGCTAACAGCTTGTGTAGTAAATAAACAGCATGGAACCCTCAAGTTCTTTCACAGGTTGTAGACATACCACTCAGCACCAGAAAGCGAGCGTACAGACTGAAATCCAGCCCCCTACTCTCACCAAGGGCATGAACCTTATTGTAGAGGTACATCCTAAAAGGACAATCCACAACTGGGATGTATGACCACATCACTCCCCACCATGGGAAAAGTCAAGTTTAAGCTCAGAAATAACATGAAACACAATTCCTACACTGTACATCTGGGGCTGGGGTATAGCTCAGTAATAGAGCATTTCCCTAATGTGTTTCGAGACCCTGTGTTTAATCTCCAGCTTATAGAAGGGGCTAGATCCAAGAAGAGATGATAATTCAATTCTCTTAGCTCACCTGTGAATTTTGTTTGTTTTGAGATAGAGTCTCAATATACAGACCAGACTAGCCTTGAACTAACTAACAGAGATCTACCTACCTCAGCCTACTCCTGACTACTGAGCTTACATGTGTGTACCACCTATCAGGTTGTTGTTGCTATTCACACTATAACTCATTTAGTAGTTCAATTTAATGTAGACTGACTTTATCTTCTATTATTGAACACTGGCTTCCTTAGGGTCTTGCTTTAACCCCATAAGCCAAAATCCGGAGGTGTTTTTTCACTTTTTTGTTGTTGCTGCTGCTGTTGTTTGAGACTATATTATCCTATATGACCCAAACTAGCCTCAAATTCACAAGCCTCCTGCCTCAGCCACCTGAGTGCTGGGACTGCAAGCATATGCCACCTCCCTGGAATCTATGACTGATATTTTCCTGTGGAATCTGAGAAACAAACAAGTACAACAACTGCCTCTGCTAATACTTTCAGAAAAAAGACTACCTGCCAAAATGCTAACAGAAAATTGCATCATCGCAGTAGCAGGGGATCAATTTAATATTGTAAGAAATGACATGTGGACAGGGCATGGGCTTGCCAAATTTAGTTGTCACCAAGCATAGTAGCACATGCCTGGAATACCAGCACTTAGGAGGCTGACACAGAAGGATCAGGAGTTCAAGGCCAGCGTTGGCTACATAGTGAGTTTGAGACAACTTTGAGCTAAATGAGACCCTGTCTCAAAAATAAATTAATAAAATATATCTATATCTACATCTGATGTCTAAGCATAGTTACTCCCACTACCACTTGCCTGGTCCTAAGTAATAACAGTAACAAGTATTCAGGCCACAGGCAGTACTCTTACTACCCAGCCCACTGCCCTCTCTCACAACAAAAATATCTAGGAGCAATTGTGTGCCCTGTATTCCCAAGTACTAAAGGACTGATAAAGGAAGAATACTTTAGCCCAGGAATTTGAGGCCAGCTCAGGTTGGCCTTGAATTCACTCTGTAGACCAGTGTGGGCCTTGAACTTGTGGTCTTGCCTCAGCTTCCCAAATGGCTTTGATAACCAGCCTATGCAACCAGGCCAGCCACAGATTATAACTTTGGGACTTATACGTAGACAATATGCACATAAAACCCACGTTCTTAGATTCTTAGCTTCCTCTAGAATAAAATGGGGACGATTTTAACTGCTGCATCTCAATATCCAAAATTATGTTAGTTTGTATGAAAGCACTTTTTTTGTTTTTGTTTTTCGAGACAGGGTTTCTCTGTGTAGCTTTGGGGCCTATCCTGGCACTCGCTCTGGAGACCAGGCTGGCCTTGAACTCACAGAGATCTGCCTGCCTCTGCCTCCCGAGTGCTGGGATTAAAGACATGTGCCACCAAACTAAAATGGTAAAGGTTAAAATACGCAATCCAAAATTAATCCTGAGAGGCAGCTCAACTAACTAGGAATTCTATACTGAGAATAGCCTATGTCTCATGGCTGTTTAACACTAATACCAGGCGTCAAGTGAGTCAGCCTAATAGAGGAATAGGATCTTACCAGACAGACCGTTTTGTTTGTTTGTTTGTTTGTTTGTTGAGACCTATTATGTAGTATTATCTGGCCTTAGACTCACAGGGACCCATCTGCCTCCGCCCCCGAGTTCTAGAATTAAAAACATGCACCACCACATCTGGCTCCAGATAGTTCTTCTCCTGCTTCTTCCTACAGACCTATATTTCCTACTTCTGGAGGCAGAGTACAGTGAGGTCTGACTACAACCACCACAGTATGCAGATATTTTTAATAGTTTCTTTTTTTGTTTGTTTATTAGTTTTAAACTGTCATGTACTGAGAATTTCGTCATCATCTGTTAATGATGTTTATACTAGTTAACATTCAGAACTATGTAAGAATTTCTATGTAAGAATTTAAACCCAGCACTGGGGAGGCAGAGGCTGGCAGATCTATGAGTTTAAGGCCAGTCTGGTCTACAGAGCGAGTTCCAGGACAGCCAGAGCTATGCAGAGAAACCCTGTCTCAAATGAACAAACAAAAAAAATTCTTATGCCTTAGGGTAGTGGTTCTCAACTTGTAGGTGACGACCCTTTGGCAAACCTCTATCACCAATTATGGTTGCATTACAATTTGTAACAGTAGCACAGTTATGAAATAGCAATTAAAATAATTTTATAGTTGGGGGTCACCACATGAGGAACTGTATTAAAGGAGTGCAGCATTAGGAAGGTTGAGAACCGCTGCCTTAAGGACTTGATTTTACAAAACCCTAAATAACAAAACTATCATTCTTTTGCTTGGGTTTTCTTCTTTTTTTTTTTTACATTTATTTATTATTTATTTATAGTGTGTGTGTGTGTGGAGGGCGGGAAGTGCTAGTTCTCTCCCTCCTAAGGACTGAACTCAGATCATCAGGGTTAGCAGCAAGTGCCTTTACTTTGTGAGACAGCTCCCCACCCCCTGCCATTTGTTTGTTTGTTTGGCTTATTTTAAGGAAACTCAGACTAAGAAATGATAAATAGATGCTGAAGACATGGCTCAACGGTTAAGATCACTTGTTTCTCTGTTCAAAATACCCACTTTAAAAAATGAGGCATGTTTGTAGAACCCTTGCTGGGGTAGCAAAGATGGGACGATTCCTGGGGCTTGCTGGCCTAGTCTAATTGGTGAATCCCATGTCCTGATGAGTAACTCCAGCTCCAGAGGATCCTATGCCTCTGGCCTGCTCGGTCACCTGTCCAAACATGTACATATGTCACCACACACACACACACACACACACACACACACTTTCTGTTTTTTCTTTTCTTTTTCTTTCTTTCTTTCTTTTTTTTTTTTTGGGGGGGGGGGTTAGAGACAGGGTTTCTCTGTAGCTTTTGGAGCCTGTCCTTGAACTCACTTTGTAGACCAGAATGGCCTCAAACTCACTGAGATCCACCTGTCTCTGCCTCCCAAGTGCTGAGTTTAAAAGCATGTGCCACCACCACCCAGTTTACAAATGAATTATTAAATAAAATCAAGTGGGGCTGGGGGCATAGCCCAGTAGTACAGCACTGTCCTAGCAGATACAAGAGCCAAATATATATTTTAGTATATCAAGACATTTAAAATAGGTGGAGTGTTTTGTTTTGCTTTTTATTTGATATAGAGTCTCAGGTAGCCACAAACTCACTATATAATTGAAACGGTCCTTGAATTCCTGATCCTCCTGCCTCTACTATTCCAGTGCTGAAATTATAGGTAAGTGCCATCACGCCTGTTTTAAAGATATTATTAAACATATTATTTTCAGTAGAGATGGGCACAAACATGCCTGGGCATGCACATTAAAGTCAAAGAACAAACTTGGGTGACTAGGTCCTCTCCTTTCTCATCATGGTTCCTGAGGACGGAACTCAGTTGTCAGGCTTGGCAACTCTGACCCATCTTGCCAGCCTACCCCCATCTCTTTTTGAATACTTCTCTTTCCTGTGTATCCATGGTCTTAAACTCACTATATAGCTCAAGCTGTCCTTAGAATCGTCCTTCCTAGACTTGGGGCTTACGGATGTATGTCAAATACAACCAACCTGAACAACTTCCCTTTGGAACTGGATATTCCAGGCGCAGGTACTTTTCCTGTTGCAGTTAGGACTCAACATTTCTCCCAAAGGGCCTTGTTGCCTTTATTGGATACACCAAGCTTATCTTCACTGCTCTGAGATTCCTCTGTCTAAAGCACTCTCCGAAGATAGAGGCCTATTAAGCTCTTATATCATTCTAGGGCTTCTCTAGCCTGAATCACCAAACTGTTCAAAAACAAACAATCCCAAAGGCTTATGAACCACGTGGTCAGGGTTAGTCACAGTTATTGACTGGCCAATTTTCTGTGTTAGTTTCTTCTGCATCATTGTGACCAAAATAACCTGAAGGAAACCACTTCGTGGAGGAAAGATTTACTTGGCTCATATTTTCATCAGTGTTAGTCAGTCGTGGCAGGGAAGGCATAGCAGAGTTCATGGCAAAACACCTCACATAGTAGACGACGGGAAGCAGAGACTACAGTCAGAAGCAAGAGCAGGAATCATCTTCACTGGACCATTTGCCCCCAGTGAACTACTTCCACCAGGCAGGATCTACCTCTTCAAAGCTTGAGAGCTTCAAAATAACATCACAAGTCCATTTTAAAGAGACCTCGTGGAAGACTGGAAAGAAGGTATATTCTGTGATGCTAGGGTGGAATTTACTGCCAGCATCTGTCAGGGCTTTGGGATCTACAATGCCATTTCAATCTGATATTTCTGGGTTTTTGTTTTGTTTTGGAGTTTTTTGTTTTGTTTTTCGAGACAGGGTTTCTCTGTGGCTTTGGAGGCTGTCCTGGAACTAGCTCTTGTAGACCAGGCTGGTCTCAAACTCACAGAGATCCACCTGGAGTTTTATGTTTTTATTTTGTTTTGTCTGGAAGACATGTCCATTGGAGAAAGGAGAGTATTAAAATCACATATAATTATTGTGCTGGGATTAATCAGTGGCCTAACCTATAGTAATATTGGTTTTATGGATTTTTTTGATGTGTGTATGTTTGGAATTGTAATCTCCTGGTGGATTTTTAACAATTGGAAGAAACAAACTATATTCCATGACACACTGTGGTACAAGGAACAGTCACGAGAACCAGACACCCTTTGTCAGTTACTGACAGGCTAACTATCCACTGACTTTTCCAGTAGAGTTTATTTGTGCTGTTAAACTGGCATACTAAATGACACTCTTATTCACTCTCAAAGTTATTCAGGCTGAAGATCAAATGGTAAGGTTACTCTGTTGTGTCTAACCTTAAAAATCTGTTTAGGATTTTAGAAGACTGGTCTCCTAAATTACAGCTCTAAGGATAAAACTGTAAGAATATACATTGTTTCTTAAGCATTCTATGTATATAGTAAGGTATTGTTACAATTACTATTACTGAAAATGTTGAGTCAATAAAGTATCAACTATCTCCAGGTGGTGGAGGCCCACACCTTTAAATCCCAGCACTGGGGAGGCAGAGGAAGGCAGATCTATGAGTTTGAGGCCAGCCTGGTCTTCAAAAGGAATTCCAGGACAGTCTCCAAACCTACAGAGAAACCCTGTCTTGAAAAACCAAGAAAAAAAAAAAAAAAGCATCAACTATCAAAATACTCTTTAAAACAAAAAACAAAAAACAAAAAAATAGGGGCTATAGAGATAGCTCAGCAGTGAGCAGCTCTTGCAGAGGACCCAAGGTTTGATTCCCAGCACCATGATGACTCACAAACATCTGTAACTCCAGTTCAAGGGGATCCAATGCTCTTCTGATTTCTGTGTGCACTAGGCACACCCGTGGTACACATACCTACATCTACAGGCAAAACAGGTATGTACACAAAATAAACCTTAAAAAAAAATGAACCACTACAAGGCTAGGTATGATGATCCATAGCTGAATACTTGATCTTCTTCCTCTATGTCCCGAGTACTGGGATCACAGCCATGGATTACATCTGGGCTCTCTCAGGTATCCCTCCTAGCCACAAAAAATAGACTAAAACACCTCCTTTCCAGCATAAGAGCTGTTCATTTTGATTAAGTCCAATTTGTCCTTTCTTCTGTCACTGGTGCTGTTGTCACAGGTAAGAAAACAGCCTAATCCGAGCATTTATGCTTATGCTTTCTTCTAAGAATGTTATAGTTTCAGCTCTTACATTTGGGTTTAGTTCATTTTTGTTCATGGTGTGAGGTTTCCATATGGTTATCCAGTTGTGACGGAAATACATACATTCCCCTATTACATTATTTTGGTGTCCTTGTTGTAAATAAACTGACCATCATGAAGTCAGAACCTATTTATAGACTTCCTGGCCCACTAATCTAAATGTCTACCTTTATACTGCTACCACATTTTTTTTTTCTTTTTGGTTTTTTGAGACAGGGTTTCTCTGTAGCTTTGGAGCCTATCCTGGCACTCGCTCTATAGACCAGACTGGCCTCGAACTCACAGAGATCCGCCTGCCTCTGCCTCCTGAGTGCTGGGATTAAAGGCGTGTGAGCCACCCAGCTGCTATCACACTACCTTGATTAATGTAACATTTTAGTGAATTTTAAAATTAGGAAATGGGTGCCAAGAAGATGACTCAGCAGGTAAAGGCAATTGCTGCCAAGTTTGATAACCTGAGTTTGGGATTTCTAGGATCCACATCACCAAAGGAGAGAACCAACTTTTAAAAGTTGTCCTCTGACCTCCATACAGGTTGCACCCCACCCCACCACAAACACACACACAGAGTAAATAAGCTATAATATGTTTTTAAGTTATAAAATAAAAATAGAAAATATGGGATGGGGACGTAGGTCAGTTCATAGAGTGCCTTGCATGCACACAGCTCTGGCTTCAATACCCATAATCAAATAAACTGGCTGTAGTAGCAACGGCCTGCAGTATCAGACTCAAGGTGGAAGCAATAAGATCAGAAGTTTAAAGTCATCCTTGGCTACACAGAGTTGGAAGCCAAATAGAGGAGAGTTCCTGGTCAGGAATTTCGTCTTAAACAAACAAATGAGATCAGTCAGTGAGGCTGAAGATGCAGCTCAGCAGTAGGATGTTGCCTAATATGCACACAGCCCTGGATTCAATCCCAAGCACCACGATAAAGAAATAAAGGCACTTTTTAACTCAGAGATGTGAATTCTCTAACTTGGTTCTTCCTTTTTAATTTATCTTTTACATTTATTGATTTTTGCAATTGACGGCACAAGTGTGCCAGGATATATGTGTGACAGGCAACTCTGAGAAATTGGATCTCTCCCTCCAAGTAGGTTCTGGAGATCAAACTCGGGTAGTAAGAATTAACAGAGGGCTGGAGAGATGGCTCAGAGGTTAAGAACACTGACTGCTCTTCCAGAGGTCCTGAGTTCAATTCCCAGCAA
Source organism: Cricetulus griseus (assembly GCF_003668045.3). Lineage (NCBI taxonomy): Eukaryota > Metazoa > Chordata > Mammalia > Rodentia > Cricetidae > Cricetulus > Cricetulus griseus. Next base: position 24,589,241 of record NC_048596.1, on the reverse strand, counting down.
CCACATGGTGGCTCACAGCCATCCGTTATGAGATCTGGTGCCCTCTTCTGGTGTGCAGATATACATGGAAGCAGAATGTTGTATACATAATAAATAAATAAAATCTTGAAAAAAAGAAAAAAAGAATTAACAGCAAGCACATTTACCCACTGAGTCATCTCTGTCAGCACTGGTTCATAGGAATCCTTTGGCTCTTCTAGATCAAAAAAATTTCTATTAGACCCTTTGGATCAATTTGTCACTTTCTTTTTTTTTTTTTTTTTTTTTTTTTTTTTTTTTTTTTTTTTTTTTTTTTCCGAGACAGGGTTTCTCTGTGGCTTTGGAGGCTGTCCTGGTACTAGCTCTTGTAGACCAGGCTGGTCTCGAACTCACAGAGATCCGCCTGCCTCTGCCTCCTGAGTTCTGGGATTAAAGGCGTGCACCACCACCGCCCGGCTTCAATTTGTCACTTTCTACAAGATGAAATTTGGATGGTAATTGCCCTGAATTATAAATCAGTTAAGGGAGTATCGCTAGCTTTAAAATATTAAGCAGATTTAGATAGATAGAGATACATACATACATACATATATACATACATACATACATACATACACAGTCTTATGAACTCCAATTACTGGATCTTTAATTTCTTAGTTTTCAGATGTTATTTGCTTCTTTTGTTAAATTGATTACTTTGTGTTTTGTTTTTTTTTTTAAGATTTTATTTATTATGTATACAACATTCTTCTTCCAGGTATATCTGCACACCAGAAGAGGGCACCAGATCTCATAACAGATGGTTGTGAGCCACCATGTGGTTGCTAGGAATTGAACGCAGGACCTCTGGAAGAGCAGTCGGCCCTCTTAACCTCTGAGCCATCTCTCCAGCCCTACTTTGTGTTTTTTTATATTTGTATTTTATCATCCTCATTGTATGTACATTTGAGGTATATGAGAATGAATCAATGGTGCTCATATGGAGCACCATTTAAAAACTTTTAAAAACTTGGTTCTCACCTTTGATCCCAGCACTTGGGAGATACAGGCAGGTGGATTTCTGTGAGTTCAAGGCCGGCCTGGTCTACAGATTGAGTTCCAGGACTGGCTCTACAGCTACTGAGAAACCCTATCTCAAAAAACCAAAAAATAAATAAATAAATAAAAGAAAAAAGAAAAAGAAAGAAGAAAAGAAAAGAAAGAACAAAAGAAAGAAAAAAGGAAGGAAGGAAGGAAGGAAGGAAGGAAGGAAGGAAGGAAGGAAGGAAAGAAAACAATTTTGGAAAAAAAAAACCCAACTAAAAACTTGGTTCTCTCCTTCCACCATAGAATCCAGGGATTAAACTCATCGGCCTGTATAGCTAGTGCTTCTACCCACTGAGCCATCTTGCCAGCCCAATGTTATTTTTCTGAGACAGGATCTCATGTAGCCCAACCCAACCTTGAGCGTACTATGTAGTTGAGGCTAACCCTGAACTTCTTCCAGCATCAATTCCCCAATGCTGGGATTACCAGCATTCACTACCACACCACGTTTATGTGGTACTGGGAAATGAACCCATGGTACTGCAATGTTAGGAAAGTATTTTACCAATTGAGCTACATCCCCAGACCTATTTTGATCCTTTTGATGTTTCTGTAAATGAAATTACCTTCTCTTGCTACTATTCCCAGGTCAGCCACTGTTAGTGTACATATAGTACATTAAATACAGTAAATCTTCCATACTTCTATTATATCCTATAACTTTGTTTAAATTGCATTTTGGTTCTAACATTTGTTTTGTGTGATTCCTTGAAATTTTTATCATTAAAATGGTTTTCATGGTGTTTTGTTTTGAGATAGGATATACATATACATAGACCAGGCCAGCCTTGAACTCACAGAAGCCTACCTGCCTCTGTTTCCTGAACACTGCCACACCAGGTCTCACTAACGGTGTTTTAACACACATTTTAAACACAAAGGCTAAGAGAGAGAGGGGTTTCCAGAAAGAAAGATACATCCCATAGGAGGGGCATGGGTGTGTGCTTACCCTAACAGAGAGCAGCAGGAAGTAAGACATACTCAAAGGAGAGTCACTGCATTGGAATTTTCTAAGCATAAGATCATTTCATCAGCAAATAAAATAGTTTTTCTTCTTCCCTTCCAATATGGATGCTGTGTTAGTTGTTAATCTGCTGCTACGATAAAATATTGACCAACGGCAACTTGGGGAAGTTTATTTGACTTCCATATCCCAATCACTGTCGTCATTAAGGGAAGTCAAACAAGAGGAGACACAGGAAGCATGGAGGGAAGCTGCTCACTGGCTTGCTTTGCTCTGAATCCTCACAAGCCAGCCCCCCTTATCTGTACCTTACCTTACCTGTACCTCTCTCAACATTCCTATCTTCCAAGCTCCCATAACAGCTCATTAAGTTTCGATAATTCAATGGCCTTTTCTAGCCCAAAGCTTCAAATTCTTCCTCAATCATCCCCAAAAACAACGTAGTCAGGTCTGTCTCAGCACCAATTTCTGTCCTACTGTGCTTCTGTCACTGTCACAAACACCATGATCAGAAGCAACTTGGGGAGGAAAGTATTTCACCTTACATGTTATAATCCATCATTTGAGAGATGTCAAGACAGGAATTCAAACACAAGCAATCCCTGGAGGCAGGAACTGAAGCAAAGATCATAGAAGAATGCTGCTTACTGGCTTGCTCTCTATGGCCTGCTCAATCTGCTTTCTTTCTTTCTTTCTTTCTTTCTTTCTTTCTTTCTTTCTTTCTTTTTTTTCTTTTTGGTTTTTCCAGACAGGGTTTCTCTGTGTAGCTTTGGAGCCTATCCTGGCACTCACTCTGGAGACCAGGCTGGCCTTGAACTCACAGAGATCTGCCTCTGCCTCTTGAGTGCTGGGATTAAAGGCGTGCGCCACCAATGCCCAGCTTTCAACCCGCTTTCTTATACAATCCATGCCCAACTATCGGGGTGACACTACCCACAGTGAACTCTCCCACATCAATTGGCAGTAGGAAAAATGCCCCACAGACCAGTTCCCTCAGTTGAGGCTTGCTGTTCCCAAGTGACTCTGTATCAAGTTGACAATAACTGACCAGCACAGATACATGTTATTTCTTTTCTTACCTAATTGACCTGACTAGAGCCTCTGGCACAGTGTTGATTAAAGGTTTCAAGAGCATACATCCTTGTTTTATCTCTGTGGGAAAAATTCAATTTTTCACCATTTGGCATGAGATTGGCTATGTGGTTTATTTGTTTTTGTTTTTGTTTTGTTTTTATAGATACACCTAGCAGGTTAAAGATGAACCCTTCAGGGCTGGAGAGATGGCTCAGGAGCATTTACCTCTCTTGCAGAGGACCTAGGTTGGGTTTCCAGCACCCACTTGGTGGCTAACAACCATATGTAACTCCAGGATTCAATGCCCTCTTCTGGCCTCCTAAAGCACTGCACAGACATAATGCACAGACATACATGCAGGCAAAACTCACATATACAGAAAACAAGAGAGGGAGGAAGACAGAGACAGACAGATAGATAGACAGACAAGCCCTCCTACTCCTAATTGTGGGCTCCCCCTCAATAGCAAAATGGGACTGAAAATAACAAATTAGTAAATTTTATTTGGTTTCCAGAGCATACATTAAAAAAATTATTTATGACTTTGTGTGCACCGAGGTGCACATGTGGAGGTCAGAAGACAAGGTGCAGGACTCAGTTCTCTCCTTCCACAATGTAACTTCTAGGAAGGGGACTCGGGTTGTCAGGCTTGGTGGCAAGTGCATTGACCCAGGCAGCCATCTTGCCAGTCCACATATAATGTTTAATGCTTGCTTTAAAAAACATTCCCCAAATAACCGGGCAGTGGTGGTGGCACACACCTTTAATCCCAGCACTCGGGAGGCAGAAGCAGGCAGATCTCTGTGAGTTCGAGGTCAGCTTGGTCTACAAAGCTACACAGAGAAACCCTGTCTCAAAACAACAATAACAACAACAACAAAAAATACCAGAATATCGCTTGATTTTTCTAATATTTCAGCAAATGATCTCCAAATTGTTTGAATTCTGGGTGGCATGTAGCTGCAGTCTATGTTCTTCTTAACTCAATCTTCTCCCATTAATAGTCTATTTTCACTTCTCCATGGCACCTCCAATTTCACGTTCACGGGCATCTTTAATTCTTTCAGCAATAAATCTAGCTGCCTTTGTGAATGGGGCCACTCTAAATGTCTGTGAGGGTGTAACATTAACAGAGGGTTGGAAATAGCAAACCTCAAAAGTAAATTACAGGAGCCACAAACTCAGTCAAGAACTTCCCAGGAGGGAAGAAACTAAAACACAAGCAAATGTACACATTAAAACAAAGCCTAGGTACTAAGAGAGCTCACTGGCTCAAAGGCTCAACACCCAGAACAAACTAAACTCCTGGAGCCTAAGGGTTCTAAGGATTCCAGATGAAAGAAAACAAAAAACACTTTAATCCAAATGGTATATAGGCTAATGAAAAACAATAAACATCTCTTCATTTGCTTTGCTATTTGTGTTTATTACTGATCTTTTTTTTTTTTTTTTCCCAATAGAATGTTGTTATGTAGCCCAGGCTGATCTAGAACTAGCAACCATCCTGGTTCGGCCTCCTGAGTGCTAGAATTCCCAGTTCTGGCCCACTACTTCTGGCTGGGTGCAAACCTTTTCGTTCATTCAAGCAATATTCCTACTTCAATCTCCCTTGCCATTGGGACAAGGTGGACTAAGTGGATGCCCCTGTCCCTGGCTATCATGCTGTAGACGCAGGAGAAGAATGTATCACACCCATTCCAACATACAGAGACTAGAACTATGAATATTCAAGTGTAAAGACTAACACTGTGTAGCCCTGGCACTCGCTCTATAGACCAGACTGGCCTCGAACTCACAGAGATTCACCTGCCTCTGCATCCCAAGTACTGGGATTAAAGATTTGTGGGCCACCACAGACTAGCAAATCTGCTTAATTTGAACAGTAAAAAAATTGTTTGGTTCTAATGTTTAATGCATACCCACTGTGGTAAATATATGATCATTAGTGCTGTATGGGTCCAATGCTTTGACAAATGCTAATGAGCAAGGTATTTTTATCTGTAGCTGTTTATGCCAGTGTAAACGTTAATGCAGTGGAAAATGCAAATGATGTTTTCCTATTATTATGAAAATAGCCTTGACTTCACACATTCTCTGGAAAAGGTCTGGGGAACTTTAGGGTCTACAGGACCACATTTTGAGTGGCTCTATGAAACATGTGGCTGTTTTAAAAGGAAAATTGTTTTCCATGTATATTTTCTCATAAAATTGGTACTCCAGCCTATAATTCAAACACAAAGGAGACTGAGGCAAAAGGACCACTGAAAGTTTAAGGACAGTGTGGGCTACACAGTGAGTTTCAGGCCAACATAGACTACAAGTAAAATTCTGTCTAAAAGTTCTGTCTAAAAGTATCACAGTAAATAGGGCAAACAGGGCAGTGGTGGGTGGTGGCAGACACCTTTAATCCCAGCACCCAGGAGGCAGAGGCAGGCAGATCTCAGTGAGTTAAAGGCCTGGCCTACAAAGTGAATTCCAGGACAGCCAAGACTATTATACAGAGAAACCCTGTCTCCAAAAAAAAAAAAAAAAAAAAAAAAACACAATAGCTAAATAAAATTGAAATTGCAGGGATAAGCTACAGTAGGGAAAAATATTATATGCTGCCCTGTAATTCATTTCTTTCTGTACTGGCTAATTTGATGTCAAATTGACACAAGCTGGAATCATCAGAGAAGAGGAGTCTCAATTGAGGAAATGCCTCCATAAGATCCAGCTGGTAGGCTTTTCTTAATGATTGATGGAGGAGAGCCCAGCCCATGGTCCTGGGTCTGCTAAGCAAGCCATGAAGACAACTCAGGACACAACCCCCTCCATGGCCTCTTCATCAGCTCCTGCCTCCAGGTTCCTGCCCTGGGTGAGTTCCTGTCCTTACTGCTTTTGATGATGAACTGTTATACGGAACTGTGAGTGAAATAAACCCTTTCTTCTCTAAGTTGCTGAAAGTGAGTTTCCAGGACATCCAGAGCTACATAGTGAAACCCTGTCTCAAAAAACAAAACAAAAAAAGGCAGGCAGATAAGCAGGAAGGAAGAAAGGGAGGAAGCAAGGGAGGAAGGAAGGGAAGGAAGGAAAAGAAAAGAACAGCTGGGTGGTGGCAGCACACGCTTTTAATCCCAGCACTTGGGAGGTAGAGGCAGGTGGATCTCTGTGAGTTCAAGGCCAGCCTGGTCTACAAGAGCTAGTTCCAGGACAACCTCCAAAAGCCATAGAGAAACCCTGCCTCGGAGGGGGGAAAAAAAAAAAAAAAAAGAAAGAAAGAAAGGAAAGAAAAGGGGGGAGAGAGTTGAGGAGAAGCAAATCAAGCAAGGTAGCGCTTATAGTTGGGGGGTTGAGGCAGGAGTATCTGTCAATCAAGCCTAGCTTGCCCTACATAAGGAGACCCTGTGTAAAAACAGAGACAGTAGTTAGGACACACTGACCAGAACTTCCAGGACAAAACTCTACCTATAAACTAACCCCATTTCCTACACAATGGGTCTCTTTCTCATGTCAGGCCTACCCTACTCCACATGAGTTTCCATCTCTCCTAAGGGCAAAGTTCCTAAAGCTGGCCTATGCTGCTATTCATTACCAGTCACTTAACCTTTGGGGATCAAAGTCACACTACTGAGCGCCTGTCTTTCACAAAGGGTATTATTCCTCTTTTCTCTTTCCCTCAGTGTTGCTAAGGAGCAAAGTCCAGGGCCTTGGACATGCTAAACAAATGCCTTATTACTGGTGTACATCCACAGTCCCCAAAACAGAATTTGTTCCCTACTACTGAGTGAGGGTTTTTGAAACAGACAGGAAGTTGACTTTCCCTAAAAATATAAGGCAGAATGGAATGGGAGGAGAAGAGAGAGGGGAAACTTTGGTAGTGATGTAAAATAAATTTAATTAATAAAATACTTATTTATTTGCATAAAATCCAGTTTTGAAATAGTAATGCTAATGTAAATGGGATTTGTTATCAATAGAACTATTCATATTTCCAAATTAGGGTAAAATATAAATTATAAAGTAGGGTAGGGTCAGGCGGTGGTGGTGCACACCTTTAATCCCAGCACTGGGAGGCAGAGACAGGTGGATCTCTGTGAGTTCAAGGCCAACCTGGTCTACAGAGAGAGTGCCAGGATAGGCTCCAAAGCTACACAAAGAAACCCTGTCTCAAACAAATAAATAAATAATAAATAAATAAATAAAGTATGGCATGATGGATCATCCCTGTAGATCTTAGCACTTGTTAAGAAGATTGCCACCAGTTAAAGGACATTGTGGGCTATGGAGACCAGCCTAGACTACAGAGTGAGAAACCTTTAAAAAAATAAAAAAAAGCATGGTGAACCACACCTTTAATCCCAAAAGTAAGGAAATGAGGCAAGAGAGTTTTGGCAAGAGGAAAACCAACCTGCCCTACATAGTTAGAAGCCAGTCAGGGCTACATATCGAGATCCTATCTTAAAAGGAGAGGGGGTGGCAAACCAACAGAAGCTAAGAAATGGCTCAGCTGTTTTACTCATCTAGAGGACCCAGGTTTGACTAACATCACCCACATGGTAGCTTATAACTATCGGTGACACCAGGTGCCGGAGATCTGATGCCCTTTCCTGGTTTCTGTGGGCACTTTGTGCATGTAGTGCACAAATATAAAATCAAATGCTCATCCACATTAAAAATAAATCAATTTTTTAACTAAAAAGAAACCAACTGTTTAACTAAACCAATTGTTTAACTAAAAACAAACCAACAAGAGAAAAGCTGGTCATAGCAGCTGGTGACCTAGCATTTGGGAGATGTGCAGGAAAACCAGTATCAACATACCCTTGGCTTATGTTCAAGGCCAGACCAGTATATAAGACACAAAGCAACAACAACAAATTCTAAGAAATGGGAATGCTCTTTAGCATAAATCACAAAGCTAAACAAATTTTGTGTGAATCTATATTCAACAATGTTAACTGCTTAAAAGAGAAACACGCAATAGAGGTAAGCTTACATATAACATAGTACATAAAGCAAAATTTTTTAAAAAGTTAAATATTAGATACCCCGATTAAACTACTCATTTTCCTTCCAAGGGTAGGTCTATTTCTCTTTTCATGAGAAGGAATATTAGTTATAATATCCTAAAATATTTCATGAAAGCCTGAGTTCAGATGCCTGCTACCCACATAAAAGCCAGGTGTGCCTGTGGCATCTGTAACCCTAGCACAGGAAGGTAGGGTGGGGGTTTTGTGTAATGGGACACAAAGATGATGACACACAAGGATAGGCAGATCCCTGAAGCTCACTGGCCAGCTTAGTTTAGGCTACCAACAAGCTCTGGGTTCAATGAGAGACTGGGTCTCAAAAACATACAGAGAGGAACAATAGAGGAAACCACCCAAAGTTGACCTGAAGCCTCTGGACACATACATGCATCCACACAAAAAAATGTTTAAAAAAATTAAAAAATAACCTTGTGTGTTGGGACAGCCTTAATCCCAAGAGACAGAGGCAGGCAAATTTCTGTGAGTTCAAGGCCAACTTAGTATACATAATGAATTTCAGGCTAGCCCCGTTGCATAATGAGACCATGTCTCCGAATAAATAAATAAAAATAAAATGCATATTTCAGAAATTGTAGGCCAAATAAACTTATGTTTTATTTTATTTATCCCAGCCATGTACACAGTAGTATGAATATATTTAGAGAGCAAAATTTGATTCAAACAGATAAGAGCTGACTGTAAAATTCTACATTAAATGAGAATTTTGAAAACACATTGGAGCTAGGTGGGCTATGACTATAATTCCAAAATAGGGAGGCCTAGGCAGGAGGCTCTAGAAGTTGAGTCTTACTTGTGCTGCTGATATAGTCCTTGCCAAAGAAAAACTAAAACAAACAAAAGTGGGTTTGATGGTTTTTGTTTTAAATAGGGTCTGTCTCTGTAATCTAGGCTGGTTTTGAACTTGTGAAGAACCTCCCAGATCTGCCAGGCATTCACATGTAGGGTTTTGTTTGTTCTTTTGAAACTGACTTGAACTCACTAATAGTAGAGGGTGACCTTGAATTCCTGCTCCTCCTGCCTCCACCTCTCCAATGCTGGGATTATAGGATTGCTGGGGGTTTGTTTTTTAAAGACCATAGTCCCGGCTGCTCTGGGATTCGTTACACAGACCAGGCAGCTTCAAATTCCAGGTAATTCTTCTGTCCTGGTTTCCCAAGTCTGGCATTTAGAGGCCCGATATTTGTAACAAAATGTAAGCACAGGTAAACAAAAATTACTAAACACCCACCAATCACAGCACTAAGAAACGCCACAGGTCGCCCAAATTACGCATTTGTTTAAGTCAACAACAGCTCCTTCCTCCCTCAAGGCTATCCCTCCGGCGTCAGAGAAGACGGGGGTGGGGGGGGATGATTTGTGACTTCTCCCTTTTTGATCCCTCGCCCTGATCCACCTGCTTAGAAGTGTCAAGGAAACTAGAACTGGTTAACGGTGACCAGCTGCAGAAAGAAACAAACGTCCCTGACAACCCACAGCTGAGCAAGCAAGGGCTGTTTATTCACCAACGCGTTCGTTCCTTTTGGGGGCTGCCGGCGAGCCCTGGAAGGATGGGCGACAGGCAGCACCTCGGAGAAGGTTCCTGGACAGGCAGAGGGGTCCTCTCGCACCCGCCACCCACGCCCGATCCTCTCGTCGCACTCGCGCGCGCGCACACACACACACACACACACACACACACACACACACACACACACACTGCACTCACGCGCACACACGCGCGCGCACACACACACACTGCACTCACGCGCACACACGCGCGCGCACACACACACTGCACCACGCGCACACCCGCGCGCGCGCGCACACACACACACACACACACACACACACTGCACCCACGCGCACACTCAGGCGCACAGGCGCGCGCGCACACACACACACACAAACACACTGCACTCACGCGCGCACACACACGCGCGCGCACACACAAACTGCACTCACGCGCACACGCGCGCGCGCACACACACACAAACACACTGCACCCACGCGCGCGCGCGCGCGCACACACACACACACACACACACACACACACACACACACACTCACGCACACCGGTGAGAACGGTCGCGTTACCCACCCGTCCGCCCGCCCGCCCCTCCGGAGCAGCCCCGCACTAAGTCACCCGGTCCCACCCCGAAGATGGGCTCTGACGCGGCCGAGGCTGACCCGAGCGCCCGACCTCCCGCCACCGCGGCCGGGCGTGCTGGACCCGACCCAGAAACTGGCCCTCCAAGCCACCTCCCCTCACCTGGCTCTGTCCCACCTGAGCGCGAGAGCTGAGGGGGCAAGACGCGGAGAAGGGGCGCTGACCTTGTTGCTACTGACAGCGGAGCGCCACATGCTGCCGCTTCCCGGACAGCGGCCCGAAGGACATTTTTCCCCCTGGAGGAAGGAAACGGGAGGGCGCCGGCCCTGCGGCGGCGGGCGCGGCGGCGGGGGTCCCAGCGGGCTGTGCAGCCTCTAGCGGGGACGGTCCGAGGACTACATCTCCCAGGCTGCTCCGAGCCGCCCCTGCGTCGTGACCCCGGCGCGCACGGAGGCGGTGACTCTTACCTCACAGAGGTAGCTCCTCCGCCGGCAGCAGCTCGGCGCCCCGGCGGTCCATGGACCGGAACCCCGGGCGGACCGGCAGGAACCCGGGCCGCGACCGCCGCCTCCCGGCCCCAGGCTCCTCCCCCTCGCTCCCCGCCGCCCCTGCGGACGCCCGCCGGCCGCGCACCGCCGCGGCGGGCCTCACGGAGCCGCGCCGGGAGGCTGTGTGGCGGGGCCGCGGACGCCGCGGGACTGAGGCCTACTCCGCCGCCTCTCAGTGCTATTGTCCCCGGGCCTGGCCCTGAGCGGAGCTGCGGGCGAGGGCCGAGCTCGCCGGCTCCGCGGAAGATGCCGGACCAAGCCCTTCAACAGATGCTGGACAGGTACGAGCAGGGCTGGGCCGGGAACCGCCGGCCTCCGTCCTGGGCCTGCCCATGCTGGCCTCGAGGCCCCGAGAGCGCGGATCCTGGCGTCCGCCGAGAGTTCCACTGCCCCGGGGCCGGGAGAGAGGCTCCGAGTTTGGAGATGGCACTGAGGGGAAGATTGGGCGAACGGTCTGGGTCCTAGACTTAGAAACTTAAAGGAGTGAGGTCTTCTTCTTCTGAAAAGCCTGTCTTTTGAGGTGAAGGGTCGCTGTTGTTAACCCATAGAATTAGTTTCTTTTCCCCACCTCCTCCCCCCGGGGTATGTTGTGAAGGGTTTGGCAGCTATGCCCTGGGAAGAACTAGATTATCTTCCTGGGCAATGATCCCTTGGACTTTTAAGCCTCTCTCCACAATGCAGGCATAGGCATTCTTTTTTAAAAGCCTGAGTTTCGGTTCTCCTTCCAACCCCCATCCCATCCCCGCCCCCAAGCCGTAAGGTCAGAATATCCACAAGGGAGCCTTAACGGTCACACTGGAGTAGAGGTTATGGAGTACAGCCACATGCATGCAACATTGAACACTTGAGGATCGTTGAGTTTCTAGAAACGTGTTGGCTCGTACTGGGACCAGTTGCCCTTTCTTGGGGGTCTCCAGCCCGTAAAACTCTTTGAGAAGTCAACTGCACCGCCCTCTGCTGTTTAAATTCCAACCAGTGACTTTTTGGAGACTAAATCCACTTTCTCTCCTAGGCACCAGCTTCTTTCTCTGACCAGTTGTTCAAATTCATGTTTGTGGTTGCTTGCAGCCCCAGATAGACCACCGGCCACCCTGTTCAGCAGCCATTAACTGTTAGGATTGGGGGGTGGGGGTCACACAAAGCTCCACCCGAGAAGGCAATTCTCATGTTTTATACTAAATCCTAGGACAGGACTTAGCAGGTGTTCTGTTGTCAGAACTAATGAAGTTGTTGGTTTCTCCAGTGGTTTGGGAGTCTGGTCACTTACCAGGTTTTCCTTAGAGTTTATCATTATTTGACTCTAAGGTGTGGCATGCTAAAATGTGCCCAGAGAGATTACTGCCTGCCACATCGACTCCAGAAGGTATTGCATAGTTGTTTGCTCTGATGGCATTCCACTTTCACCTTCACGTGGTGACTTTTAAAAAAATCCTTAGGTTTAAATGTTGTCCTGGCTTGTCTTACATTCTTTAGAGATTCGCTTATAAGCCAGTGAGTACTAGTGAAGAATTTACAGAAACTTGGGAATTCCGGATGCCCTTTGCAGAAATGTATATATAAAATGTATTTTGCTCCTTTTCCACTCCACTACCCTAGCTCATCCCCCTCCCTAGTCACCGTCCTGTTTTCATGTCTTGTATGTGTTCCACTGTATTTAATTAGGATTGATTGCATAAGCATGGGTCTGGGTTATTTACAGGCGTGTGGGCAAGTTATCAGTGGCTACACCACTAAATTTACTCCCTTCTCCTCCAGCAGCCAATGTCCAGAGTTACCGGGTGGGGCATGGGGCTTCATGAATCCCTCCTCCATCTCTGATGTAATGTTGCTAGGCCCCATCTTGTGCAGGTCTTACACAGGTAAGCACAGCTACCTGTGGTTCATGAATCCACAGCACTCCTCCTCATCTCCCAGTTCTTACATTTGTTCTGCCCCCTTCCAGTTTTTTTCTTTTAGAAAGCTTGAAATTTTTATTATAAAATACTGAGGAACAAAATCTAAGGTTATATATAATTTATGAGGAATATAAATACAACTATTCTTGCTTCCACGATACTCAGTTTTTATAGTGCTGGGACTTGAAGCCACAGCTTCATGCATGCTAGGTAAGCATTGTAAGGCTGAACTACATTTCCATCCCTTACTTAATACCGATAATTATTCTGAATATGTTCTGTCCTCAGAATAACTTACGTATGTGGTGATATATCATTTATGATTTATTAAAGCTTGCCTAGGGATTCAGAAAGTAAAGCAGCCAGCCACTAGCTGTCATCTATAGCTCAGGCTGAAAGGGCTGATCCTAGAGCTCTTCACCAAGCCTCAGACTGCTGCCTCTCCTCAGTGTGGCTGGAGAATGAATGCATGATACTGACTACTGAAGACCCTGCTTCTATCTTCTATAGCCGGCTAGCGCTGGGATTAAAGGCCTGTGATCTGTTACTCTTTTAGAGTAACTTCAATCTCATGTGTTCCTGGGAAGCCTTGAATTCACAGAGATCCATCTACCTCTTAACCCTGAGTGCTAAGATTAAAAGGTGTGTACCACCACCTCCCAGCTTCTGGCTGCTGGTCTTAAAGGTGCGTGCCTGGCTTCTATGACTTATAGCTAACTTTGCTTTTTGAATCCTCAGGCAAGCTTTAATAAATCATAAGTAATATATCACTACATACATAGGAATTTCTAGATATTATCCCCACATTATTTTGTCAAAATATATATCCAGCTTGAAAGGAGACAAATATACTTAGAAAATTACAAGTTGTATTAAATATATATTTATACTAACAACATCTCAGCTACACTATTTGCTCATATACTTAGCAATTGCAGTTTTATGCTGGAATGTTAGACATCCTGTGAATATCCACAGTAATGTAATATACTTTAATTGAATTGTACCCATAAAATGGCTAAATTGATAAGTTTCATGATCTGTATATTTTACCATGGAACCTTTTTTTAATGAAGCAGAATTGAAGATTTTATTAAAGATATCTTAATATTGGCTTCAGTTAGCATGGGAGTTAAGAGCAAAGAAGTGAGCTGGGCAGTGGTAGCGCACTCCTTTAATGCCAGTACTCGGGAAGCAGAGGCAGACAGATCTCCGTGAGTTTGAGGCCAGCCTGGTCTATAGAGTAAGTTCAGGACATCCAGGGCTACACAGTGAAACCCTGTCTTGAAACCCACCCCGTACCCCCCAAAAAGGTGTTTAACTAAAGAAAAGTATATTTGAGAGAGTGGATGTGGGTTTCTCTAAGTATCGGTAAGAGGTTCTACAAGGGAAGCCGTAGTTCAAAACAAAACAAATTTACTTTGCATATGTGGAGGTCAGAGGTCAGTTCCCTTCTTTCACAACATGTGTCCCACATACCAAGGTCAGGTGGTCAAGCTGTGTTGCAGGATCTTTTGCCCACTGAAGTATTTTGCCAGTTTTTCCCATTTAATTGAAAATTTTTACTTGAAGTTCGTGTTAAAGTCATGTTCTAAAAGGCTGGGAACGCATTCATTTGTAGTACATGACTATACAATCAGCCTTTTCCACCATGCATATTAAGCCAGTTTTTCTGATAGAAACCAGTTGTCTAAGTGAAAAGCACAGTAAATAACAAGCTTTAATTGGAAGTTGTTCCCACTTACAAAACTTTGGTGGAGGAAATGGGGTTCTCTATGAGTTAAATCAGTATTAAATTTGTATAGAGAGCTGGGGATGTGGCTCAATTGGTAGAGGATTTGCCAAATATGCACAAAGCCTGAATTCATCCCCAACCTAAGTATGGTGAAGTCAGGCAGAACCAAAGTTCAATATTGTCCTCAACTGCAAAGTGTTTAAACTAACCTAGACTACATAAGATTGTCTCAAAAAAGAAAAAAAGAAAAAAAGAAGAAGAAAAAAAAGAATTGGAAATCCAATATAATTATGCAGAAAAGTTAGACTTTGTGAAGTGCCCTTAAAAGTGTTTAGTACCCAGGCTTGGTGATAACATGCCTTTAATACTTTCATTCCAGAGAATAGATGGGCCTCATCCACATAATGAGACCTTGTCTCAGACAAAAAGGTTTTAGTTTAGTGGTGGTAGTTTTAGAGACTGGATCCTGCTGTACTGTTCAGGGTAGCCTCCAACTTCTTGGGCTTGTGTAACACATTTGCCACTGTGTCCAATCAGAAAAATGTGTTTAAATTAGCTGCTCAATAGAATTATTTATTTAGTTAGAGTAACCATTCTGATACTGGGAAGCTTTGTGTTGGATTTTACACTTTCACTTTTGAATACTATGTATACACTTATCTATATACCACTGGGGGTTGGTCCATGACTAAACTAGAAAACAGTGCTGGTTACTTGCGTTCAGTCCTTCCTTATCCCCTAATATTTACCCTTCGTGTTGTCTTTCCTGTATGTCGTACTGTACCCACATTCTTTATGTATGTGCAGACATATGTCTTGGGATAAAGAAAGCAGGAAAGTGAGACAGACACTCAGGGCTTTCCAGGCCTTGTTTGACTGGATGCTTCAGTGTATGTGATTTCTCTCTTATTTTATACAGTAGACCTCTCTTCTCCAAGGTTTTTTGTTGTTGTTGTTGTTGTTGTTTTATTTGTTTGTTTGTTTGTTTGTTTTGTTTTGTTTTTTTACTCTTTGGCTTTTTGTTCTTGGGGGGCCTGCAACCTAGCTCCCAAATAAATAAACAAGAGTCTTATTCTTACTTATAAATACTATGCCTCAGTGTGGCTTACTAGCTTTTCTTAATTATCCCATCTATCTTTGCCTCTGGCCTTTTACCTTCCTCTATTTCTATATATCTTTTCTTCTTAATCCATGGCTTGCTCTGTAGCTGGGTGGCTGGCTCTTGGTGTTGTCTCTCCTTCTTTTCTTCTTCCTCCCTCTTCTCTTTTTCTCCTTCTATTTGTTCTGTCTGCTTGGCAGCTCTGCCTATCCCTTTCCTACCTAGCTATTGGCCATTCAGCTCTTTATTAGGTGTGTCTTAGACAGGCAAAGTAACACAGCTTCACAGAGTTAAACAAATGCAACATAAAAGAATGTAACCCGCCTTTACATCATTAAACAAATATTCCACAGTACAAGCAAATGTAACACATCTTTAACTGCTATTTTTTTTAACTACTATTCTACAGTACCTCCCCTCTCAGTCTATGGGATGGTGTTGCTGTATCATTCAGGCTGTACTTAATTCAGAATTTTACTTCCTTTACCTCCTTAGTGCTGGCTCTATAGGTAGGAGTAAGTGACTACACTCAACACCTTATACTTAAAGTTGTTACTGTTGAGCAGGCTATGATGGTATGAACCTATACGTAGCACTTGAGATGTTTGAGGCAAGAGGATTGAGAATTCAAGGCCAACCTACAACATGTGAGACACTGTCTCAAGAAAAACATAAGAGACAGAAAAGTTGTAATATTCCTTTCTCTTCCTATAGCTATACTTTACCATGAAGAGAAATAAGTGAACTTTTAAAAAATTGTTTTTCCTCAGTTGACTATTGAATATTGAATGTGGCTCAGAACATTCTACGTAAATGTGTTTATGTTCCTGGGTTGAGACGTGAGGGGAACTGTATATGAAATCACTAATACTTTATTTTTTTTCTAAGTTCATGCATGAGGGCTTATAAAACCTAAGATACTTGAAAACTATTTCAATCTTCTAAATCAGTCTCCTAACTAGTCAGGGAGAATTACTAGAAAGATGAATATGAAAAAAGATGCATTAAAAACAAGGTTTAAGCCGGGCGTTGGTGACGCACGCCTTTAATCCCAGCACTCAGGAGGTAGAGGCAGGTGGATCTCTGTGAGTTCGAGGCCAGCCTGGTCTCCAGAGCGAGTGCCAGGATAGGCTCCAAAGCTACACAGAGAAACCATGTCTCGGAAAAACCAAAAAAAATAAATAAATAAAAATAAAAACAAGGTTTAGAAAATAGATTCTGTAGTGAAAGATTTAAAGAAAGAAAGTGAAGAAATGCTCTACTGGGAATAGATTGGTTCTTTGGGCTCTGTATTCTTTTAATGAAACACAGGATTTCTACAATACCACATAATAATTACATCCCATTAGCTAAGAGCTTCACATGCAGAAGTCTGGAACCCTAGAGGTAAACATTTCTCTCTCAATTTACAGAAGTTGCTGGGTGTGTTTTGCCACCGATGAAGATGATAGAACAGCTGAGTGGGTGAGACCATGCAGATGCAGAGGATCTACTAAGTGGGTTCATCAGGCTTGTCTACAACGCTGGGTGGATGAAAAGCAGAGAGGAAACAGCACAGCCAGAGTGGCATGTCCTCAGTGCAATGCTGAATACCTAATAGTTTTTCCAAAGTTGGGTAAGGACTGTTTTAAGAACAACATACGTTTACTGTTGTGATTATAAACTATGATTTCAAGATGTTTTTTGGGGGGATGGGGGTGGGAGGAGATGGGTACTTGACACAAGTTCTCACTCAGTATCTCATCCTGGCCTGGAACTCATGATAGTTCCCCAGGCTCATCCTTCCCAAAGTGCTGCCGTCATAGCTGTGAACCACAGCATCCAGCTCTCTGGTTGGTTGGTGGGTGTGTGGGTTGTTTTTTATGTGTATGAGTGTTTCGCCTGCATGCATGTATATGCTGTGTATGCCCGCTGCCCAAGGAGACACAAAGGGGCATTAGATCCCCTGAAGCTGAAGTTTGGTGGTTAGAAGCCACCAAGTGAATGCTGATTCCAGCTCCTCTGCAAAAGCAGCCAATAGTCTTTAATCTCTAGCCCCTGGGGCTTATTTTTAAATGGTTTCATATCTTTGCTTTTTTTGTGCATTTCTGTATTTTCCCTCTCTAAATGTCAAAGATTTATTTTGCTAACAGTTTACATTATCCTTAGCAAGTCCCCACACTTGCCTATTTGTGTTATGTTTTTATTTGAGAAGAAAAAGACTTCCAGCATTCAGGAGGCAGAGGCAGGTAGATCTCTGTGAATTCAAGGCCAGCTGGTCTTCAAAACAAGATTAAACAGAGACCCTGTCTTGAACTATCACCCTACCCCCACCCCTGATGGAAGGAGGGAGAGAGGGAGAGAGTTGGGAAGAGAGGAAAAGAAACAGATTTTCATGCCTAACTATGGATATAACCTAACAAGAGCTGTAATACAAAGCTGACTCAGGACTGGTGATACAGCTTAGTCAGTAAAATGTTTGCCTGGCAATCGTGGGGACCCAAGTTCAGTTCTCGGAACATAAAACCCTGTCCTAGAAAGGCAGAAACAGGATTGCCCCTGGGGCTTATTGTCCAGCCAGTCAGTGTTAACTGATCAGGCCAGTGAGATACCCTGTCTCAGATGAGGAAGATGGTGTTTCTGAGGATTACACCTGAGATTGCATACGCATTAAAAAAGGAGAGCAGGGGTAGACTTAAAGAGCATCATTCTTTGGAGACAGTTAGTTTAAGAAAACAATACAGCAACAATAACAAAAAAAAGTGGTGGGTGTTCTAATATTCCTTAATTCTTCTATTAAGAAGCAAAAGTAGGAAAATTAAAGTTTTGCTTCGGTTTTTGGCAATGCTAGGCACTGAACTTTGAGTCTTTCCCATGCTAGGCAAATGCTCTACCACTGAGCTAATAAAACTAAGTTCATTTTCAAAATCCAGTTTATATTGTTATGTTTCAGGAAAACTACCCCCTTTTTCTGGGAATTACTGAACATAAAAATAAGCAGAAGTCTTTGAAAGTGGAATTAACCTGAAAAAAAGTATAACCCTCTTCATTTACAGCCATATGTTTTTGAGCTGGTGTCAATCTTGTTTGTAATTTATGCCTTGCTATTCTTAAAAAAAAAAAAAAAAATGTGCTATTACCCTTACTTATAACTAAGAAGAATGGAGGAGTCCCAGCTTGGTTTATGGGGCAGATCAAACGAAAGAGAGATTCTGAAGGGGAGTGGGTATCATGGAGAAAATGAGAGATTATTAGATGCATTTTTTTGGTAGGTGCTAGACATACTATAGAAATGTAGATAGTGAAGTGCTTTCCTAATACAAGAAAATGAGGTAGATATAGAAAATGTTTGCTTGTTTTCATGTGTGAGAGAAATGACAGCTCTGCATAGAGGCAAGGAGTAGAGTGGAAAAAGTGAGTTCAAGGCCACCTTAAACTACATAGGATGTTCAAGACTGGCCTGAGCTATACAGTTAGACAATCACAAAGGAAAAAATAACTTAAGGTGCTTTCATTCATTGTGTAAGTGCAAAACAATATTGTAAAGCACTCTAAACATCCATAGGCAGAGCTGACTTCACAGCCAGCCTGCTCTACATAGTAAGTTCCAAGACAGCCATAACTATGTAGTGAGACTCATCTTCAAACAAAAGCAGAGATGGCTCAGTGGTCAGGTGTGCTGGCTGCCCTTGACTAAGGAGAATCTGAGTTTGGGTTCCAGAACCCATACTGGACAACTCGAAGCCACTTCTGCTCCAGAGGATTTGCATATAGACACACACACAAATAAAAAATAAGTCTTTAAAAATCATTAATCTGGCTGGGCGTTGGTGACTCAGCCTCTAATTCCAGTACTTAGTGGGTTTCTGTGAGTTAGAGGCCAGCTTGGTCTACAGAAAGAGTGCCAGGACAGGCTCCAAAGCAATACAGAGAAACCCTGTATCAAAAACCCAAAACCAACCAACCAAACAAAAAAATCATTAATCCTTAGGATAGAAGCACAAGATTTACAGTTGTGTGACTCCACACCCAGTTCAACCTGAGTCTGAATCACAGCTATAGCAAAGTTATGCTTACAATGTCTTGAGACAAAGCTGATTACTTCTTTTTGAAGTAGCCTAATAAAAGTTTCAGTTTACTTTTCTTTGTCACTCAAACTTGAAATGTAAAAACTTGAATTTACCCAGAATACTAGGATAGTTTCTGTCTTTATAAAAATCTTTATTGTATAAGAGAATTCACAATAAAGCTTCCTTTTACAGGCTTCTTTAATACCTCTTGAATTATTAGATTTCTAAAAGTTATTTGTTCAAAGATTCAGTTGCTATCCATTATATAAATATAATACTGTTGAAAGTATATGTGGTCAGGCCTACCAAGCCATTGAAAACCCAGTTATGTGGACTGGGGAACTGGGGCTGTAACTTAGTGATAAGTGAGGAAACACTTAGCATACATGAAGCCTTGGGTTTAGTCATCAATCAGTGCTGAAAGATTAGTAATGCCTTTCTAAAATATTGAAACTTTTGTGCCCTTGGTTAATTTGTATTGAGCATTAATTTATGTTTTCTCTTTCCTGTTAGGATGGAAGTTTCAAAGGGTTAAGATTTTGTCTTCTCCCACACTCCATAACTCTTTGTGTTGTAATCTGGTGTTGTATTCCTAAAAGTTAGGATCCTAGGTCATGGCAACTGCACCAAGTTTCCTGATTGGCACACTGGGTTGGGGGTTATTATTCATAGGGTTTTCATGATTGTTTAATTTTTTTTAATAATTCCTTTTTTATTTTTTATGTGCATGTGTGTCTGTGTGAGGGTGTCAGATCCCCTGAATTGGAGCTGCAAGACAGTTGTGAGCTGCCATGTGGGTGCTGAGAATTGAACCAGGACCTCTGGAACAGCAGCCAGTGCTCAACTTCTGCGCCATCTCTCCAGCCCCTTAGTGATTGTTTTTAACAAAATACTTGGTTAGATAATCTTTAACTCCTGGCTGGCACTTTATCATAATGGTATGCTTAATACTAAGTATTTATTCTTCCTTCCAAATATTAAAACTAATCTTAGACTAGTCTTTCATACCGTATGATTCCTCAAGAAAGTCTAGCATATTTTGGTATGATTTTTTGCAATCTATTTGAAAAACATTCAGGCATTTAGGTTGTCCTTCAGGATCTAATGAAAATAATTATGGGCTGTCTTTTAGGAATTATATTTTCATCCAAGTACATATGACTTTTATATATCACTTCAGTCTACTAACAGGGCTGGAAAGATGGCTCAGCTGTTAAAGAATTCAGTTAAATACTTGAGAATCATAGGAATTTGGGATACATCAATAAATAAAGTCACAACTTTTTTCCCTTTGGAGCCCGTGTTTCATTCAATACAGGAATAGGCAGATCTCCTCTCTAAAGATCTATATAAATAAATATGTTTTAGACTTTGCATCTGGCTATTTTCCAGTAAAACTTTACTCACAAAAATAGACAGCTAGTTAGATTTCGCTATGGGGCTGTGGTTCGCCATTGTTCTAGTAAATGGAAATAGATTTGGTAAGTAAAATAAGTTTTATGTGATGAAAATGCTTTAGGAAAGGGAAATATAGCAAAGTAAGTAAGAAGTGGTGTAGATTAGCAAAGGAAACTGAAAAGTGAGTAATAAGGTATGTTCTGGAAAAGCAAGAACCAACCATATGTTGGGAAGAAAATATCTTGAACAGCTGACCTGAACAAGGGAAAACTCTTGGTCCCCAGACTGATAGCTGAGAAACCAGCATGGGACTGATACAGACCCCCTGAATGTGGGTGTCAGTGAGGAGACCTTGGAAATCTATGGAGCCTCTTGTAGTGGATCAGTACTTATCGCTACCATAAGAATGGACTTTAGGAGTCTATCCCACATGGAGGGATACTCCCTGAGCCTAGACACAGGGGGTGGGCCTAGGCCCTATCCCAACAAATATGACAGACTTTGAAGACTCCCCCTATGGAAGGCCTCACCCTCCCTGGGAAGCAGAAAGGGTATGGGATAGGTAGGGCGTTGTTTGGGGGGGGGGGGGAGACCTGGGATTGACATGTAAAATAATTTTCTTTCTAATAAAAAAAAAGATGTTTATGTAGCTGATAGGTCAGTAAATGGTGGTGAGATTTGGTCACTGAATTTAGATATGTGGAGGTCGTTAGTAATGCCCATGAACAACTTGGGCAGAACATGTTTGTTGGAAAATTAGACGATTATTTTGAGTATTCAAAGGAAGCAAGGAAATGGATTAGTAGGACAGGAAGGATCAGAAAATTTTTGAATGCTGGTGCACATTTTTAGTCCCAGCACTAGGGAGATGAGGCAGGTGAATCTTTGTGAGTTCAAGGCCAGCCCAGTCAACTTAGTGAGTTTCATTCCAGCTTGGGCTACATAGTGAGGCCCTGTCTCAACAACAATAAATAAAAAGATTTTAGGGGATTGGTAAAAAGAGTCCGCAGAAAAGGACAATTGCCCAAGCCCGCCAATCTGAATTTGGTCCTTGGGCCCACATGGTATAGAAGGAACCGGTTCCTGAAGGTGTCCTTTGGCTTCCCAAAGCACCTACCCACACCTTGCATATACATACATTGTAATTTTTTAAAAATTAAGTTTATTTTTAAGATAAGTGAAATAATGAGAAATAAGACATCAGTAAGGGGACATGATGAAGAAGAGTGGGAAGAGAACTTCCAGAGCTATGTATGACCTTGAGTTAGTGAGCAAGGAGATACCATGGGTTTACAGTTGAAAGGATGGCTTCCAGTGTGCCTGGTATTGATAATGGGAACATGCATAGGAGAGACTTTGTAGCTCTTGAGGCTTTAGTTTTCTTATTACAGATTTATCAATCACAAGGAAGTTCAAATGTAGAGCTTTTATTATGTACTGTGGTTTCTGGCTTCCAATGCTGCCATCTGTGGAATCTTTCCTTCACAATGTCATCTTTCTCTTTACAGTGGCTGGCTCTAGAAATCAGTGGGGAATTTTGACCAGGGACTTTATAAGACTTTTTTTCCTTGTATGTTTAATTATTCTATACTCAAATGACTGTATTAATTTCTTTGTACAATAATGGCAACTGCTTTTGTGTTTATCATTCTTTAGAATATAGGCGCCAAGAAAACAAGTGATAGAACTCATACATTTCTAAGAAAATGTCTAAAAAACAGTTTATATAGAGAGGTATTCAATAAATACAATTACTTAACTAACAAGTTACATACCTTTGCTTAAATGTAGACATTCAGATTTGTTTTTTTGGGGGGGTGAGGGTGGTTTAAGACAGGGTTTCACTGTGGCTTTGGAGGCTGTCCTGGAACTAGCTCTTGTACACCAGGCTGGTCTCGAAGTTACAGAGATCCACCTGCCTCTGCCCCCCATGTGCTGGGATCAAAGGTATGGGCCACCACCGCCCTGCTCGGGTTGGTTTTATTTTGAACAAGTCTAAGATCTTTCCACTTCCCTGGAAAATTCTAGTGTTAAATTAAATTGGACTTAATGGCAAGTAAAATACTTCCGAAATATTAAGCATATAATTGATAATTGGCACATGTAGCTGTTGAAATACTGTATTTTTTTAAAAGCTTGTTAGAAGATAATTTTCAACTAAATAGAGTGTATTTAAAATGAAGTAAAATAAATTGTCTTGTGTAGCTATAAGAAAATACCCGTGAGACTTAAAGAGATGACTCACTGGTTAAGAACACTTGCTGTTCTTGCAGAAGACCTGGGTTCAATTCCCAGCACCTACATAGAGACTCATAGCCATAGGTAATAATAGTTTCAGAGGACCCAACACCCTCTTCTGTCCTGTGCAGGCACCATGCATGCATATGCTGCACAGACATGCATGCAGGTGAAAAACCCTCACATACAGTAAATAAATTAACCCTTAAAACAAGAAAGGAAAAAAAATAGCATGGTTAAAATAGTATGTGACACGCATTCTCAAGAACATGCATAAACACACACACACACACACACACACACACACACACACACACACTACTAAAAATAAAAATCTAAAACTGTCCATTTAACGACTATTTTTAAAACATCTAATTTGATACAGGTGTTTTAGACCTGTAGAAAATACTGAAGAAGTATTCTAAAAACCCACCTTGTATTGAAACTTTTCTCTCTTCATATTGTAGGTCCAGTCGTTTATGTCTTGGATCTTGCAGATAGACTGATCTCAAAAGCTTGCCCTTTTGCTGCAGCAGGAATAATGGTTGGATCTATCTATTGGACAGCTGTGACTTATGGAGCAGTGACAGTGATGCAGGTTCACCATTCTACTCTATTCAGTGATAATACTTTTGATGTGAAGGTTATTAAATATTTGCTAGGAGTTTTTTAATTTATTGTTTTAAATGAGTAATGGTACTGTCATGATTAAAGAATAAGTTACATAAAAACTAGCCTAGAGCCAACGAGATGCTTTAGTGGGTAGAGATGCTTGCCACAAATTCTAGTGACCCAAGTTCAGTCTCCAAACACTCACATGGTAGTCAGGGCTTAGAGAATTGACTCCCCAAAGAAGTTGTCCTTTGAACTCTACACATGAGCATGCCCCACCCCACACATACACACAGTAAACAAAGTGTTAGACAGATTGGTGTAGTGTAAAGTTCCCCTGTCCTTCATTTGTCTAGATCCCCAATCACCTTCTCAGGTAGCCAGCCACTAAAGCTAATTTCATATTATAGCCTCGGTTTCTTTTTCATAATGAGTTTTGATCTTTTCACATAACTATCAAGATCTCCATAGCATTCTTTGTATAAAATTACAGCAGTTTATTAACCATTTTGTTTTTATTTTTAGGTAGGTCTCAGTATTTGGCTTCAAGCAAGGTATACATAAATGAAATACTAGGGAACAATTATATAACTGTGTATGTAAATATTAATGGAATACAGAACTCCATAAACATTTTTTTTAATTAAGGAAAAGGGAACAATTGATTGCTAATTATAAGAAAAATCTTGATCTGGTGCTTGAAATTTTTAATAATTTGTACTTATAGACTGGAAGTACCAATATAATAAAAGTTACAAATATGTATTGCGTGTTAATTGTTTAGAAATCACCTTTGCATTTACAGCCTTGTTTGAAACATGTATTCCAGGAATGAGTGATTAGCTAGAACAGTAGATAGGTACTATGTGATTTAAAAGTATTGAAAAGATATCTTTTACCTACCTAAACATGCATATTTGAATATGTTAGCAAAGTTTCCATGGTAAAAATCCTATAAATGTAGCTTGAAAGTCAGAAGTAAGACAAGAATATATATTACTGCTGTTTCTTAACATTGTTTTGGATATTCTACTACTTATACTTCTATTTACTTATTTTTATTTCTATACAGCATCTTTAGAAGCAGTTATCTGTATATATTTGATAAGGAATATGCCTCAATAAACCAACAGTTTTTTTGTTTGTTTGTTTTTGTTTTTGTTTTTTTTTTCGAGACAGGATTTCTCTATGTAGCTTTGGAGCCTATCCTGGCACTCACTCAGGAGACCAGGCTGGCCTCGAACTCACAGAGATCCACCTGCCTCTGCCTCCTGAGTGCTGGGATTCAAGGTGTACACCTCCAACGCCCGGCCCAAACCAACAGTATTTAGGTGTTTTTTTGTTTTTGTTTTTGTTTTTTTTGTGGGGGTGAGGCAGACTAGTTCATGACAAATCCACAGTTAACATTAGTAACACATGAATGGGCAGGATATCATATGGCCAGACTTGCCTTTAATTTGATTTGTTTCCCAGGGCTGATTTTGAACTTCTGAACTTCTTGCCTCCACATTACTCTAATGCCTAGTGTTGAGGACTTGACAGGAACTAGTCACTAAAAATACAAACCTGGACACTTCTATGAGGGATTATCTAGATTAGGTTAATAGTAGAGGTAAGAGCACACACCCTCAATGTGGGCAACACCATTCCATGAGGTAAGGTTCTGCACTGGATAAAAAGGAGAAAATGAGCTGGGGCTGCCTTGCACCCAGCTGCCTCAGGCTCCTGTCAGCACTCCTTTCCCAGGACCTTAACATTTCCTCTTTTCAGTTTGCTCTGTGATCAACTCTGGAGTTCATATAAATTACCAGCCACATCACTATCCCGTTAATTCTCATTACTTCTCCATGTCTCCAGTCTTCAGTTACGGAATTTGAATGAGATTCTTCACTTGCTTTTTGTGTTTGTTGGTTTTTTGTTTGTTTTGAGACAGGGTCCCACTATGTTGTCCTGGCTGATCTTGAACTCACTGAGTTCTACATACCATTTCCTCACAAACCCTGAGGGTTTTTTTTTGGGGGGGGGGTACTGTTTGTTTGTGTTTTGAGACAGGGTCTCTTTATTATGCAGCCCTGGCTGCCCTAGAACTTGCTTTGTAGAGCAGGCTGGCCTTGAATTCAAAGATCACCTGCCTTTGCCACCTTCAGATCAGATGAAGTGCTAGCAATAAAGGAGTGTCGGCACACCTACCAGCCATTTTTTTTTTTAAACAAGGTCTTTTTACTTGAACTCCTGATCCTCCTATCTTGGCGCTTCCCAAGTGCTGGGGTTCCAGCCTTGTGGCACCATTTGACAAAACTGTAATTTAACAACAGAAAATAGTATTGAAAGTAATGAGTTTTATTGTGGCATTTTTATGCTTATCTGTCATATTTTGTTCTTTCTTAAGCCCCTTTCCCCTCCCCTCTTGTTGGATCTTTTCCCTCCAAGGAAGGCCTCTACTAATTTCCTGTCACGTGAATGTTCTATTTACCTCTCTCCCCCCACCTTCTACTTTCTTATAAGACCTTCTCACAGTCCCCCTTTTAGTTTCATAACAGAAACATGTAATATGTTTAGATAGAGATTCTGCATAGGATAGAAAGCACATAGTTTTTCTAGTCTGGTTTATTTTGCTTAACATAACAATTGCCAGGTTTGCACATTTTTTGTGTGTGGCTAAATAAAAGTCCATTGTTTATGTGTACCATATCTATCTGTTGATGAATAAAGAGTAGTGTAGTTTTCTTGAGGAATTTCTATGCCAACTTCTATAGTAACTACACTAGTTTAAGTATCAGGATTCCTCTTTCCCATATCCTCCCTGGCCAGCCTTTGTTTTCTCAATGTTAGTCATCTGACTGGGATGGGTTGGAATCTCAGAGCAGTTTTGATTGGTATCCCTGATGTCTAATGATGTTGGACACCTTTTCAAATATTAATATGTACTAGCCATTGTGTATTTCTTCCTTTGAGAACTATATTCAGTTCATTAGTCCATTTAGGGATTAGAAAAACTCCATTCATAGTAGCTTAAAATAGAATATTTAAAAATAAACTTAATTTTAGAGTATTGAAGAAGACATTAAGGTCTAGAGAGATGGCTTAGTGGTTAATAATGCTGCTCTTTCAAAGGATCTGGGTTAAATTCCCAGCACCCACTTGATATCTTACAGCTGTTTGTAACTTTAGTTCTAAGGAGCCCAACCTTCTTCTGCAGGCACTAGGCACACATATAGTTCACAGACACACATTCAGGCAAACACTATACACATAAAATGTTATTTATTTATATATGCAGGATTAATATTACATAAATATCTGTTGCTGGGCAGTGGTGGTGCATGCATTTATTTCCAGTATGAGGGAAGCAGATGCAGGTAGATCTCTGAGTTGGAGGCCAACCTGGTCCACAGAGTAAGTTCCAGGACAACCAAGGATACACAGAGAAACCTATCTCCCAAAAACAAAGCAAACAAACAAAAAAGTGTATATTATCAAAATGAAACCCCAGATTCAACATAGTCTGCATCAAAATTCCAGTGCCTTCACAAGATTATAAAAGGCAATCCTAAAATTCATAAGCACTGAAAGACCCTCACTAGCCAAAGCAATGCTGAGCAGAAAGAGCAATGCTGATATATCACTATACTTGGTCTCAGCTGGATATAGTGGTCCAGGCCTTTAACTCCAATATTCTGTGAGTTACAGGCCAGCAAGGGTTACATGGTAAGACTATCTTAAAAACAAAAACAGATAAACTGATCTCAGACTTACTACAGAGTCTTAGTAACAATACTATGATACTGGCACAAAACAGACGTGTAGACCAATGGAATAGAATAAAAAACATAGGTAGATATGGCTGTGTGTATTAATTCTAATTTTCAACAATAGTGTCAAAAACATGCATTGGTTCAGGCATGATGTCCAGTGTCTGTAACTGTGAGGAGTAAAGGCAGGAAGATGAAGAGCTTGAGGTCAGCCTCAGGTACATGGTAAGTTTGAGACAGCTAGCTTGGGATATACAAGATCATGTCTCAAAACAGAAGCATACATTGAGGAGAAAAACCAAGCTTTTCAATAACTAGTACTGGGTAAACAGGATATCCACTTGAAGGAGAGTGGAACTAAATTCATATCTGTACAAAAACCAGTTCAGAGTGGATCAAAGATCTGAGAAAAAAACATAGGTGAAGAATTTCCCCTGAAGTAATCACCAGGGTGAAGATAGCCTTCAGTGTAACAAATCTTTCTCTGTCCTGCCAGCCAACTCCCAAATCATGACACTGAGACTTATTATTAATTGTGAAAGTTTGGCCTATAGCTTAAGCTAGTTCCTAACTTGTTCTTATAATTTAAATTAACCCATTTCTATTTATTACTCTACATGCTGCCATGTGGCTCATGGCTGTTACCTCTCCTCCTTCACATCTTGCTTGTTCTCCATCTCCTGGCGTCTCTCCTGCACGCCTAGATTCCTCTTCTTACTTCCCCTCTCTCTCTGCCCACAAGTCCTGCATGTACCTCCTGTCTAGCTATTGACCGTTGAGCTCTTTATTAAACCAGTCACAGCAATATATCTTTACACAGTGTACAAATATCCCATAACACTCAGAATGATTAAAGATTGTTGCTACCTGTACATTAGACAGGAGACTCATACCCAGAATATATAAAGAACTGTGAAAGTCAAATTTCACTTGCATTTTTTAGATTTTAAAAAAAAACTTTCATTTGGAGTATATGCATTGTGTATAGACCTATTCTGTGTAGAGGTCAGAGGACAACTCTTGGAAGTCAGCTCTTCTTTCACCTTGTGTAATCCCGTGATCAGGCTCAGGTCACTTAGGCCTCAGTGCAAGTGTTTTTATCTACTAAGCATCTTCCCACCCTCCATTTGCACCTTTTATTGAAAAGACAGCATGTTATTAACTTCCCCAGCACTAAAATGAATGCCTTTTAAGCACTGATGCATTTAAACCCTAAAAACAATGTTGTGCCATAGATAAACTTATTCTAGCTTACTGATTTCTGTGTCCTGTTTCAGATAACAAAAATACAACATTAGGCCCTACCTCTAGTGTGAAAATAACCTCCATAAACATTAAAATATTTTCCTTTTTTCTTATTTGAGACAAGATCTTTTGAACTCCTAAGTAGCAAGTAGCTAGGAATTAACAGACAATGTGCCATTACAGTTAGGCCTTACATAACCAAAACGCTGTGGCCACTGAACTACAGCCTCAGCTGCTAGCTGTGTTTTTAGGCTGTCTTTTGAAGGCTAGTCCTACTCCATGCTCAGCTGTGCTTACCTAAAAGGAAACACAGGACACAAACATCTTCTAGAGGACAAATAGGACCTAAAATTATCCCAGTCCCAGAGCTCACTGACAAGTTGAGGAAGAGGAATGGACGTAAATGACAGATGTCTCATCCTACATGGTGGTGCATCCCTCCCCTTCTCCAAAGAAAAATACTTAGTCTAGTAGATTCTCTATTTTTGTCTATTAAGCCACCAATTCATAGAATATGGATTCCAGCCTCTCAGGCCCCTTTATATTATCACAAAGTGTGCTTCTCTGGGTTGAGCTGAACCCAGGTGCCTTTCTCTTCGTTTGCCTTCACCTGTTTCAGGAGGTGTCTCAGCCCTTAGAGTACTTAATGTACTCATTGCACACATTGATTCTCTTGCAAGAACCTTTCCCTTAACTTCTTTACAGTGATGTCCACAGCATGCCAAGTGACCCAGTAAACTTCCAGTTTGCCATGATAAAACTTGAAGGGACATTCCTTTTTGAACAGTGCCCTTTTCCTTGATGTGTACAGTATCATCCTTCCTGTATACAGATTTGCATGTTATGTGGCCAGAGGAACACTTCATGTTTCCTAAACCATCTAGAGAACACACAGCAGGTGCCTTTCATCTTTCCCTTTGTGTTTGTCATTTTAGCCAATTACTGGAAGATGGTTGCTACAATGAAAAGCTGTGTATGCCTTTAACCCCAGCACTTGGGAGGCAGAAGCAAGTGGATCTCTTGAGTTTGAGGCCAGCCTGGTCTACAGTGAGTTCCAGGACAGCCAGAGCTGTACAGTGAGACTCTGTCTCAAAAAATTAAATAACAACAAAACTCAAATAACAGAACCCTTCACAATTTTACTGAGATGTAACCAATGTAGTCCAGCCATTTTTGTAAAGTTATTTTGTTCCAACATAAAGTGCAGTAGCTTGGAAATTTTATCCACCATCCCTCATGGATAGATGGTGGTTTTTGTTTTTTGAGACAGGGTTTCTCAGTGTAACAGCCCTAGCTGCCCTGGAATTTACTTTGTAGACCAGGCTGGCCTGGAACTCATAGAAATCCATCTGTATCTGCCTCCCAAGTGCTGGGATTAAAGGCGTGTGCCACCACTGCCCATCTAAATTGTTATTTACTTTGTTTTATTTTGAGATGGGCTCACCGAGTAACCCTGGTCTCAAAGTAACAGAGATCTACCTGCCTCTAAGTTCCAAGTACTGGGATTAGAGGTGTGCACTACCTCATTCGGCCATGGGTAATCTTTCTTTTTTATTTTTAGTTTTCTATGTTTGAGATTTATTTTTTTATACATATATATGTTAGTCTGTGGGAGTGTTTCTGCACCACTTGTGTTTAGTTCCCACAGAGGCCAGAACAGCTGTCACATCCCTGGAACTGGAGTTACAAGTGGTTGTGAGCTGCCGTGTGGGAGCTGGGAATTGAAACTGGGTCCACTATAGGAGCAGCAAGTGTTCTTCACCACTTTTAACCTTTCATTCCCAGTATTATTTCTTACAAAAAAACAAGACTAATAGCTTTTTTTTTTTAACTTGTGTTTCTGTGTTTTGAAGCTAAGCATTTCTTACAAAATGCACTGAATGTCTACCTCTTAAATATGTGCCACTGCAGCCAGGCAGTGGTGGTGCACACCTAATCCCAGAACTCGGGAGGGAGATCTCTGAGGTTGGAACCAGCCTAGTATACAGAGGGAGTTCCAGGACAGTCAGAGCTACACAGAGAAACCAGATCTCAAAAAACCAACCAAACAAAAATGTACCGCTGCTTTAGATGAGAAGATAACTGTAGCAAATGCTGTCTGCTTTACAGGTGGTAGGCCATAAAGAAGGGCTGGATGTTATGGAGCGAGCTGACCCTTTATTCCTTTTGATTGGACTTCCTACTATTCCTGTCATGCTGATACTGGGCAAAATGATTCGCTGGGAGGACTATGTGCTCAGACTATGGCGTAAATACTCAAATAAACTACAAATTTTGAACAGTATATTTCCAGGTAAGGCACTGAATTGTGGCTATGTAAAGTACATGTTGAATTGACCTTTAGAAAAACCATCACATGGTTTTTTGGTGGATGGTGGTAGTTTGTTTTGTTTGGGGGCGCTAATGTTTAAAGCTTAAGGCTATTTATTTTTTAGCTATTCTAAGATTTAGTGCTAACTTAATGCTTCCCCTTCTAGGGATTGGTTGTCCTGTTCCTCGAATTCCAGCTGAAGCTAATCCTTTAGCTGATCATGTCTCAGCTACCAGAATTTTGTGTGGAGCCCTTGTCTTTCCTACTATTGCGACAATAGTTGGTAAACTGATGTTCAGTAGTGTTAACTCAAATTTACAAAGGACAATCTTGGTAAGATGGATTTAATATTACTTGTCTCAGCAGTATACAGAAGAGAGTGAGCTGTATTTGTTTTTAAAGGAAGAGAGAGGTTCTGTAGGGGCTCTATGTAGTTCCGCTGCTCTGTCTCTTCATTAGCCCCACTGTCATCTTAGCACGAGGGAAATGAAAGGGAGGGAGGTCCTACTGTTGCCAATCTGGCCTCTGGACCCTTTCTGTAGGTACCTTCTCTTCTGGAATATGCTCTGGGCTCAATCCCCAGTACCAGCATCATAAATAAACAAAATGAGATGAAACTGGCTCATGCTGTTTCCTGTCATCCCACTTGCCCTCGTTGGTCACAGTCCACATGGTGCTCTGGCATTCTCTTTTCTATCGAATGAATGTAGAATTCATGGGAAGAAAGCAACTCAAGAGTGATGCCAGGTGAAGGAAGCTCTTCCTCTGCTACTTGAAGTGTCTGCTTCTTTCCCAGTCTCAGCCCCTCGTAGAAAAGTGTTTTCCTTGCAGTTATCAGGATTCATTTGGCGTCATTGTGTCCTTCATGATCTATATAAAGTGCTCTTTCTTGTTTCTCTAAGCCTGCGTTACAAAAAAAATTAATTTCCCTTTTTATTTTAGGGTGGAATTGCTTTTGTTGCCATAAAAGGAGCATTTAAGGTTTACTTCAAACAGCAGCAATATTTACGTCAGGCACACCGCAAAATCCTAAATTATCCAGAGCAAGAAGAAGCATAAAACTGACTTCTGGTTGTTCTGAGGCCTCTCATCCTGACAAGTCTGTTGTGTTGTTGTGACTCCATCATTAATGCACTAGTGGAGACTTGTGATAAGCTACTGCTCCTATCTTTTAAAGAAATGTAATAAAGCACGCAGGGCAGGGGATCCTCTCAGTAATCACAGAACTAAGGATACGATTCAACCTGGTTATTTGTATGCACTGCTTTGACAGCCGTTGGCTAAACCATTATCTTAGCATGGTAAACCTGGGTTTGTTCATATTTTTCCAGACAAAAATGTAAAGCTAAAACTGTACAAATATTAAAATGGACATGCTGTTTTATTCTGATGCCTCTTTTGTATATACTCATGTTCAGTGTTTTCTTAGGAATACCAACTCAAATGAAGGTACTGTGAGGACTTTTCTCACTGGCATAATTTGATTACTTGCTAAACAGGAGCCTGTGTTAATATGAGGAAATGTAAATTATAAATTAGTTCTGAATAAATAACAAACCAAAAAAATGTATGTAAGCATTGAAATGGTTATCTGAACAACAGGGATGCTGTTGCCTTTTCCTTAACCCATGTGACATCTCAGATGTGTAGGGTCAGTTTCCAGGGCTTCCAGATCACTTTTTCACTATTAAACTTTATTTATGCAATGTTGACATCTCATAGTTCATAATGTAATTTTGACCCATGTAGTTGTTGTTGTCGTGTGTGTCTGTGAGTGTCTGTATATGTATCTGGGGGGGGGGTTAGAAAAGGTGGGAGGGAGGGAAGGAGAGGGTAGGAATAGGAGAAATGAGGTATAAGGACCTTTTATCACTTAATGTTTTTAAAGTTGTATTTTTAGAACTTGGAGCTGCCAGTTAGTAATTTAAGCAGAGAACAACTTGAGAAAAAAAAAAAGATAACAAATTTACTGTTTTTTTCATTGGTTTAGTTATTCAGGTATTTGTTAATCACTTCCCATTTATTCAGCCACTTCAGGGTGCTGTGAGATACAGTGGTGAACAAGACAAATTTGGTCCCAACTCTGAGTTTGCAATCTCATAGACAGAACAAGCAGTAGGTGAACCTAAGTGAGGTCTTGAGCGTGTTGTCTCAGTCATTGAGATAATGATGAAAACAAATCTAATGAATGTCGAAGTTTTTGGTTTTGGCTACATCCATTTATAGGATAGCCAATACTGATGTTTTTATGGTGTTTTGTTTTTGAGTCAGGGTCTCTTACATAGGCTAGCCTCAAACTTCCTGTGTATCTGAAGATGACCTTGAACTCCTGATCCTCCCAATCACAGGCGAGCACCATCGCACCTGCTGTTTTTATGCAATGCTTATGATTGAATCCAGGGCCTTCTGCATGCTAGGTAAACACTACCAATTGAGCTAAGGCACCAGCCCTCTTTAGATTCTAATTGTCATATTCAGGGGGCTAGCTCCTTAATAGTCTTTATTTAACTAGTTTTATATTCATTGTTCAACAATGAATTTAGGTCATGTTTAATAGTGACTATTTTAATGTTCAGCAATCTGAATGTTCTTTTAATTTTCATTGATTAAAATGAAAAATGAGTTAAAAATACAGTTCACAGTATCTGATGCATGATAATAAATGGTCCCTCTTACTGAGAAGTGGATACTTTTGGAGTGTAACAAATATAGATTGAGCTATGTTAGATTGTAAATAAAACATAATTTTAGTAAAGACTGATATCTTTCTGTAGGTTGGATATCTGAGTTTTATGGTGTCAATGTGAATGACTATGAACATCCAGAGTTGTAATTATCTAGGGTATAAGGGACAATTTGACTGAGTTAACCCTAACACTGCTGTTGTTCTGAAGAGAAATTATGAGCTCTGATTATACATAAAAATAACTTAGATGTCTAGCTGTAATTATGAAATATACTGGCTTCTATAATTCCCAGTGTGAAAAGATATATTAGAAATTTCCTTGATAAATTTGTTAAATTGAGCAGCATTTTCACAGTTATGCAAGCACTCAGTTCCCTATGTACTACATTAATGTCCAAGATGGGGTTGATTGGCATCAAGGCCCATGAAAGCCAATAAAGCACCTTTAACCCCTTGGGGGCAGGAAGTAGAGGTTTGGAGAGCTATGGGGAAGGAACCACAAGTGCCTGTGAGCCAGAGCAGATGCTAGCCTTGTAACTGAATAGTTTCAAATTTAAAGAGCCTTATTCCAAGAAAATAAGTACCCCATGCCAGTCCTCCCTGGACAGTGGCCACCCAACCACAAAGCAACAAAGAGCATGGGCAGACAGCTGTTTGTTGGTTTTTTGTTTTTGTTTTTTGAGACAGGGTTTCTCTGTATAGTTCTGGCTGTCCTGGAACTCACTCTGTAGACCAAGGCTGGCCTTGAACTCACAGAGATCTGCCTGCCTCTGCCTCCCAAGTGCTGGGATTAAAGGCATGGGCCACCACTGCCCAGCTGACAGCTTTAAAATACTAGTTCAAGTTTTAGTAACTGTACTGTATAAACCACTGTTATTTTCATCTCTAAAATGTAATTCACACTTAGACAATTTCTAGAATTAGCTGTGAAAGGACAGAGGTACTTTAGGCCTGAATAGCTCCTAAAAAGTGTTGGTCTGCCCTCTAGGACAGGACAGGAATAAAGAGAAGGGTAGTAGAGAAGAGAGACAGTAGAGACTTCGGGAATATGTGAGTATACTGTTCTCCAGTTTATTTTCATAATGTTGTTCTGTTATTTCTAGAAATGTCAATGTTTTAAAACTCTTTTTTATAAAATTCAATGATTAGTACAATTCTGTTGAAGCAGTTAACTCCATCTAAGTGGCTGAAAATATTGTTCATTACATACTTACCAAATGATCGAAGAATATATAATTAAATCTAGTGACTTCATTAGTCACTGCCTTGCTAATTCTGCTGTAATTTTTTTTAATATCTTGTTTTTAATATAGAAAACTCAATACTAGCTGGATTAGGTTGAATAAAGAATTTTTATGCTCTTTAGGTGTACTTTGTCTGTTGAACCAACCCTAAAGTTAATTCTGTACCTACATAACTTTTTTGAATTTTTGGTTACCAAGATCTTCTTGAGACTTACTATAAAGGTGATCTAAAGTTTTGGGGGGTTTTTTGTCTTAAATATTTTTAATTAAATGTTTCAGTGTGTGGGAATGTGCACATTGAGTGCAATGTCCATGGAGTCCAGAAGAGGGCACCAGATCCCCTGGAGCTAAAGTTACAGTTGGTTGTGACCCACCAGATGTGGATGCTGAAAGCTGAACCTGGGTCCTATGCAGTAAGCACTCATAAGCCCTGGAACCACCTCTCTAGCCTCCTTTTAAGATTTAATAATACTTTTATTCATCTCACATGTGTGGTCATGTGCGTCCTATAGCTTGTAGGGAGGTCAGAGGACAACTTTTGAGAGTCAATTCTGTACTTCCACCATGTGGCTCTGGGGGATTGATCTCAGGGCATCAGATGTTCCAAAGCCATTGCACCAGCTGTGAAGTTTTACACTTGCTTGCTGGCCTAGTGTAGGTTGTTTTAAGTTCAACCCTGGCTCTGCATAAGCCAGGTGTGGTAACATGCCTGTAATCCCAGTACTCAGACAGGCTACATAACCAGTTTGTGGCCAACTTATATTGTAATGGTGTATAGAATATAGTCTAATGATGTATCCCTTCCTGCCACCCTTCAAGCTCCATGGGACTTCCCATGAAATACTAGGAACTTTACTTTTTTTTTTTTTTTAATTTATTTTGGATTTTTGAAACAATCTCATGTAGCCCAGACTGGCACTGAACTTGCTGTTTCTGAGGCTGACCTTGAGTCTTCACGCCCAACCTCTACTTCCCAAAGGCTGTGATTATAGGCACATGGCCACCAAAGCCAGCTTGAAATGCTAGGACATCGTGTTTCTGACTTAGGGACTGGAGAGGAGGCTCTGTAATCAAGAGTATGTGTTGCTTTTGCAGAGAACATGATTCCATTCCCAACACCCACATGGTGGTTCACAACAGTAACTCCAGTTCTAGGGCAATCTGATGCCCTCTTCTGGCCTCTGCAGGTACCAGGCATACATGTACACAGACATATGGGCAGAGAAAACATTCATACACATAAAAGTCTTAAAAACAAAATTTTCAAACATTCCTGATGTAGGTTAGAATATTCTAGATTAAATAAGCCAAAGGCAATTGCATCATAGTAATTGATCATGTGGGTTCCAAGTCGCTATTGCCCATGTCTAAGATACATAATAGTCAGAGACGCCGCCGTTGGATTCCCTTAGATGCATGTTCCCTCAGTTTCTTCATGGATGAAGTGAAAACTGTAAAACCTGCTTATCTCCTGGGTCATTGTGAGGATTAAGTGGAATGACTTCCTATAAGTTTGATGTACAAGAAAATCTGTACAAATAGGTTGATAGTGAAAATTTGTCCATAGCTCACCTTGGGCTGCTGCCTCCCGGCTGCCTGCCATCCTGAACACAGAAAGGGGGCGTTTGCATCTGATCTTTATCGAAGCCTTATGGGCCAGCAAATAAGCTAGACTGTCAAGTTCATGAAGTTTTTAAGCAGAGGTGGTTAAGATAACTACCAAAGGCAGTAGATACTTCCTGACCGTCTGCATACCCTGGGGTACTGGCTTGGAGTAAAATGGTGAATACGCCTTCTTTGAGAGAGTTAAAGGTATAATGGGGTTTTTGGTTTTTTGTTTTTGTTTTGTTTTGTTTTTTGTTTGTTTGTTTTTTTTTTTTAGTTTCTCGAGACAGGGTTTCTCTGTGTAGCTTTGGAGGTTGTCCTGGAACTCACTCTGTAGACCAGGCTGGCCTCGAACTCACAGAGATCCGCCTGCCCCTGCCTCCCTAGTGCTGGAATTAAAGGCATGAGCCACCAACACCCGGCTAATGGATTTTTTTTTTTTCAGTTTTATTTACTACTTAATCCCAGCACTAGAATTTCTGCTTCTGAAATGGGTACATAAGCACCATGTGAAACTGAGGAAAAGCATTCCTTACATTATGAAAGTGCTCCTTGGTGCTCATTCGGGGTGGGGCCACTTTATGTGGAGGCCAGAGGTAGACATCACATGTTTTACTCAGTTGCTTCTCCACTTTGTTGTTTTAAGACAGGGTCTCTCACTTAATTGGTTGACTAGACTGGCTGGCCAGAAAGCCCTAGACCCACTGGAGTTACAACTGCACATCATACCTGGCTTTTTGTGGGGTGCAGGCAGTGTGAACTCAGCTCTCTCATGCTTTCACAGCAAACACTTTGCCACCTGCACCTTCTCCGGAGGCCCCATGTCCTTTGTGTCCTGGTTTCTTCAGTTACCGTTAGCTACTTTTTCTTGGGTGGAGAGGGTGCGTGCTAGGAACCAAAATCAGGGCCTCGTACATCATAAGTAAGTGCTGTACCATTGAGCTACACCCTCAGGACTAAAGCAACTGTTTGGGGTTGTTTATTTCTTAGAAAAAGAGTCTCACTTTGTAGCCTACACTGGCCTCCTGCTCTCTCTCCTACCACAACTTCCTGAATGCTGCAATCATGGTTGTATACTACCATCCCTGGCTTCTGAGCAAAAAGGGTTTTGGTGTTTTGTTTTGTTTTGGGTGGAGGACAGGGTAGGAAGGGGGATGAGACATGGTCTCACTATGTGACCTTGACTAACCTAAAGCTCACTATGTAGATAGACCAGGTTTGTCTTGAACTGCCTCTACCTCCTGAGTGCTGGGATTAAAGGTGCAGGCCACCATACCCAGCAATTTTTATTTTATGTGTACATTTGTTTTGCCTGTATGTATGTGTATGTGTACTTCGTGTTTGCCTGGTTCCTGCAAAACCCAGAAGAGGGCATCAGATACCATGGAATTGGAGTTAACCAATGGTTGTGAGCCTCCATATGGGGTCTGGGAGTAGAACTCTGGTCCTCTCGGAGAGTTCTTTTAACCATTCTCTTAACCGCTGAGCCATTTCTCCAACCCTACAGCAGTTTTGTTTGTTTGTTTGTTTGTTTAACGATATAAAACCACTTTGTATCTCATAATTGTGAAAGGCACAACATTTATCAGCATGCCTATTCATGAGCTTTGCCCTGGCCCCTTCAAAATACTGGTGTTTCTCTAACACTGGGAAGCATGGGAAAGAGCAAACTACCTGTCCACTAGCTCACTTGAACACCTTGGATGAACGCTTTCTTAAGAGTGAATGAAGCACTGTCAGCCATTTTACTACACCTATTCAGGCATTCAAAAATAAACTGAACCTTCTCGGTGGCTCACAGACCCTCAGGATCTGG
Source organism: Cricetulus griseus (assembly GCF_003668045.3). Taxonomy (NCBI): domain Eukaryota; kingdom Metazoa; phylum Chordata; class Mammalia; order Rodentia; family Cricetidae; genus Cricetulus; species Cricetulus griseus. The sequence goes on along the minus strand of NC_048596.1, from coordinate 24,550,786 downwards.
GGCATGCTGTTGTGATCAGGCTCGGTGCTCAACCAGTCACTATCTCCTGGACAGATTTGGACATGGGTAGAAGGCTCACAGCTGTGCCACTTTCATTTCAGTAAGCTGCTTTACATCCATGGCAAAATTGATGGAACCATTGTAGTCAGGGCCTGTTTCAGCCTCTGAAAACCACCTCAAAACCTCTAGACCAGTGCCTGCCCCCTCAGCAAGCTCCTAAGCCTATTGTCAAATACAAAGCTTGCCCAATTCAGAAGTACTGTTACCTTCAAAGGAAAAGCCTAAGCCGCATGGACATTTCTTTTGTCTCCATCAGTGGCAAAATGCTGACCACTTTACACCCAGTGTGTATACTTTCAGATTCCCAGAAGCCCACACTGGGATCTTCAGTGTGACCAAGTAAAGCTCTGTAGACCAGGCTGGTCTCGAACTCACAGAGGCTGTGATTAAAGACATGTGCCACCAATGCCTGGCTTTGTTATACGTTACATTATTTTTATGTGTGTGTGCCTGCTTTCTATATGTTCACCGTGTTTGTGCATGTATCTGTGGGAGCCAGTAAACCTCATTGGATCCTTGATTTACGAAAAACAAAAAGATCCTGAAATACACAAAAATGTTCAGTTTGTTCATAGTTAGAATGACTGGAGCTGGATTGTGATAATCCCAGCACTAGGGAGGCATATAGATCTCTGAGTTCAAGGCCAGCCTGGTCTACAGAGAGGCTGGACTACACTCATAGAAACCCTGTCTCAAAAAACAAAAATAAGGAGGGCTGGAGAGATGACTCAACAGTACTCGCTGCTCGTCCAGAGGAACAGGTTTGATTTCCAGCACCCACACGGTGGTCCAAAACTGTCTATACCTCCAGTTCTAAAAGATCTGACGCTCTCTTCTAACCTCCGTGGGCGCCTGGGACCAAATGTGGTACAATACAAACATATGGACAAAACATCCGTACACATAAAGCATTGATTTTATTATTCAATTATTGTTACCTTACATGTTTGCCTGCTTGTATATATGTGCACCACATGCATGCAGGGCCCCTAGAGGCCAGAAGAGGGCATTGAATCCCTAGAACTGTAGTTAAAAATTGTTGTGAGGTGCCATGTGGGTGCTAAGACTCAAACCTTGTCCTCTGGAAGAGCAGCCAGTGCTCTTAACCACTGAGCCATCTCTCCAGCCTTCATTAAGTATTGTTTTATGGGCCAAATTAAAGCTACACTGTTGTATACTTTATAACCTATTGAGATGCAAAATACCACCCTTGATTGAGAAGTGCCTTCTATGTGCCCAGTGGAATTGAGAATTCTACTGTGCCTGCAGAAACTCAGCCTGGGTTGTTTAGAAGTGAAGGCCAGCTGTGGGGTTAAGATACAAGGGAACAGGAGCATTCTTCTACTTCCAGCTCAGATCTAGCACTCTCCCCTCACCTCCAGTTTCCAGAGCTTTCTAGGGAGTCTCACTATGTACCTCTGGCTGGTATGGAACTCACAGAGACCCCATTGCCTCTGCCTCCTAAGTACTAGAATTAAAAGCATGCCCCCTCCCCACCTTGCTAAGCTATTAGGGGGTATGGGTTTATGGGGTTTATATTTGTTCATTGTTTTCTTTTTAATGTTTTGAGACAGGGCCCTTTCTCACAGCTATGAGAAAAATACCTCCCCAAACCAATTCAAGAGGGACAGCTTTGTTTTGCTTCACTGAAGGCATATAGTCCTTCATGGTCTAGAACACATGGTGCGTGGGACAGCTCAGTCCTTGTGGGTAGGGGCGTGACTCCTCACATCTTTGAACTGGGAAGCATAGAGGCCTAGGGGAAGGCCCTGCTATAGCCCTCAAAGGCTAGCCCACAATGACCTACATCTGCCAACGAGATTGCATGTCTCAGAGGTTCCAAAACCTCCAAAAATAGTGCCACCAGCTGGGGATCAAGGGTTCAAACACATGAACCTGTTGTGGGTAGATCAGGTTCAAAGTGTAACAGAGAGAGAGTGCTCATTATTCAACTCCTAGCATCCTGCCCTGCCCTGATGAAAGCTGTAGTTATCACTGCAACTTAAAAGGATATTCTTTACAACTGGATTCCAGGAGTTCAGCTCAGTGCTTAGCTGTGAATCTCTGGGAGCTCACAGACCCATCTGACAGCTGGATAACCTGCATAAGACGGAACCAGGCCCCCTGAATGTGGGTGTCAGTTGGGGGGCCTGGGCAGTCTATGGGGCCTTTGGCAGTGGAACCAGTATTTATCCCTAGTGCACGAATGGGCTTTGGGAGCCTGTTCCCTGTGGAGGGATACTCTCAGCCTAGATACATGGGGGAGGGCCTCAGTCCTGCCCCAAATGACAGTTTTTGATGATCCCCCATAGGATGTCTCACCCTCCCTGGGGAGTGGATGGGGAGATGTTGGGGGGGCTGGGGGGGCAAGAGGGAGAGGGAACTGGGATTGGTATGTAAAATAAGATTGCTTTTAATTTAAATTTTTTTAAAAGTTGAAGGGGAATAAAAAGAAAAGGATAAAATGTCCCTAATTTTAAATTGATGTGGAGGTTTTGTTGTGTTGTTTTTTGGAGACAGAGCCTCAGGTAGCTCCAACTGGCCTTGAACAAAAGCTCCAAGATAGACAAAGCTAACCTTAAAATGCTGGTCTCCTGCTTCTACCTCCCAAAGTGCAGATTATAAACATTTCTACACTCAGTTTTAAATTTGTCCTTTTTTCAGTTGCATTGATGATTGATTGTGTGAGTGTGCATATGAGAGAGAGAGAGAAGATGTGAGGCTCAAACAACTGTCTGTAGGAGTCGGTCCTCTACCTCTACCACGTGGACCCCAGGGATTAAACAGAGGTCATCAAGCTTGGCAGTAAGGAGCCTTTATCCGCTGAGCCATCTTGCTGGGAAAGATGGCATTCCCTTTTGAGTTATTCGTAGTAAATACAAATCTCAGTGGCTTTCGTAGTACTCGTACATTCTGTATATAACTACAACCTACTCCACATTGGACATCTCCCTAAAAAGGGTTCCACTAAGCAAGATGGCATCAGATCAATCCCAGCACTTGGGAAGTTGAAGCAGGATGATTTTTGTGAATTCAAGGCCAGCCTGGGTTACAGAGCAGGTTCAAGGCTGACTAAAAAGGGCTGGGAATGTAGCCTGTGGTAGAATGTGTGTCTAGCATTTGTAAAAGGCCTGAGTTTAATCCTGAGCACCATAAAACTACCCCTCCCTGTCATCTCTCTCTAGCCAGTACATCTACCTATAGTCTTAGAGATTTTAGCCACTCTAGAGATAGTAGTTTCCCTTTATAGTAATGTAATTCTTTTATTTTTCAAAATTGTGTGTGTGTGAGAGGGGGGGGGAGGAGAGGGGGAGTATGTACATGTGAATGCAGGTGCCTACAGAGTCTACAAGAGGGTATTGGAGCTCCTGGAACTCAAATTCCAGGACAGCCTCCAAAGCTACACAAAGAAACCCTGTCTCAAAAAAGCCAAAAACAAAACAAAAAATCAGTCTCTTAGCTGAAAGCCTTTGACCCTCCATTGTCCTGGGGATTGAATTAGGGATAACTTTCTTTCCTAGCTTGGTGAGTTTTGCATCAGCTTAACCCAAGATAGAGCAATTTAGGGAGAGGGAACTTCAATTAAGACAATGCCCCCCCATCAGGTGGGCCTATGGGTGTTAGGTCTCAACAATGGGGTGTTTTCTTAATCAATGGTTGATGTGGGTAGGCTCATCTCCTTGTGGGTGGTACCACTCCTGGGCTGGGGGTTCTGGCTGCATTTAAGAAAGCAGGCTGAGTAAGCCATGGAGAGCAAGCCAACAATTGCTCCTCTATAGGCTCAGCATTAGTCTGCCTCCAGGTCCATGCCCTGCTGGAGTTCCTATTCCAACTTTCCTAGATGATGGACTGTAAGATGAAATAAACCCTTTCCCCCACAACTCATTTTTTGTCGTGTTTTATCACATCAGTAGAAACCCTAAGACATCTGGGAAGCTGAGGCATAGAGACCATGGTCATTTAGACTTTCCGGCTTGCATCATCAGAAACCAAGGCAGGCTGTGTTTGGGTAGGGATTGCTGAGAGCTGGGATGGCAGACTCCTGAGCTGGCTGAAGAGTTTAGACCAGAACTAGGAGAAATCCCAGGGTGAAAACAAGAAACCACTCTAGTAGCAGGCAGGTCTAGCCAGTCTTGGTCCTGTCAGAGTTTTCAATACTCTGTACAAATTCCACTTATAGGAGGAAAATGCAATAGCCAAGTGCCTGAGAAAGGAAACTCAGCCTGGCAGCCCTGGACGTGTTAGAGTTGCTGAACCTTGAGCCCCACCCTGGACTTACTGAGTTGAGAACTGTGCACATTATCATCTCAAAACACATGGGCACCACACCCCTGGCCATCTTCCCCATGGGGAGAAGCTAACGATCCATACATGTGGTTTTCACAGAGGAAGCAAATGGACTCTGAGGGCACAGGCCAGTCTTTGCTAGGCTTCCTCCCATATTCACCCTTATTCCTGCAGGCTCTGGAGTAACCCCACCCCCACTCCCAGTCTGCTGGATTTTTTTTCCCAGGGGCTGCTGACATCTGAAAGCCCTGGGAGAAGCTTTGCTGTAAAATCCTTGATCCTTTTTAACTGCTAAAGGAAAAAAACACTTTTTTTTTTTTTTTTTTTGCTCTCTTATGTAACGTTTTGGACAATGGTGGCATGTTAGATCCAGCAGCTGCTTTTTGTCCTTTTTCTCAGTGTGCCTCTCTCACAGGGACAAGCTATAGATTTCTTGCTATATTAAAGGGATGATAAAGATGAAAGTTTTGTATCTTGAATCCAGGTGCCTGGTATGAAGGAAGAACCTGGCTTTGACAGTATAATGGCTCTAAAATGGAAAGCCACACAAACTCAGGAGGGACCAAGACTGGCAACTCCTCCTTTGTCACCTGCTCTTGCTTTTACCAGGGCCTTGCACAGGAAGGCCTATTGGGGAAATTCCCTGACCCTCTGCCACACAGACTAGCAGAGGATGTTTCCTGGTGAGGCTGGCAGGTTGCTATCCTTGGTCCTGAACCATCTCTATTCGTTCATTTTCTCACTGAAAATGGTAAGCCCCACAGAGGCATGATAAAAGTACTCATTGAAAAACTTGGCCCCCAGACAGTCTGCCTTGGGGAGTCACTGAATTTCTTAACATGCAAGAGCCCAAGCCTGAGGGTTTGGGTCAGTTGATAAAGGGTTTCTGGGCAAGTACAAGGACCTGAGTTTGGATCCGAAGAATCCATGTGGAAATCAAGGCATAGAGGTGTATGCCCTTGTAATTCCAGTGCTGGAGATATGGTGACAAGAGAGTCCCTAGAGATGGGTGGCCAGACAGTCTAGCCAAATCTGTGAGCTTCAATTTCAATCTCAAAAAAAGAAGTCACTGACATCAACCTCTGGCCTCCAGATACATGATACACACACCTGTGTACATACACAAACACATGCATGCAGACACCACACACAGACACACACACAACAATTCTCAGAAGAAAAAGAAGGAAGAGGAGGAGGAGAAAAAAGAAGAACAAGAACAAGAAGCAGCTGGGTGGTGGTGGCACACACCTTTAATCCCAGCATTCGGAAGGCAGAGGCAGGTGGATCTCTGAGTTCAAGGCCAGCCTGGTCTGCTGAGTGAGTTTCAGGATAGCCAGGGCAACACAGAGAAGCCTTCTCAAGTAAAGTAAAATTAAAAATTCATTAATTAACTTGAGAAACAAAAAGCAAGAGCTCAGAGGTGTCTGACCACCAGCCCATGGCTCAGCCTGGCCATGGCAAGCTTTCTGTTTGTAGCTCCATGCAGTGGACATCTGCTGCTCTCCTTTCATTGATCTGTTTTTTGCTCCTGTTAGCATTCATCTCATTGTTGTGGAACATTATTTTAACTATGTAAAGATGTGTTACATTTGTTTATGCTCTGGAATATATTACTTTATGTAAAGATAGCCGGGCATTGGTGGCACATCCTTTAATCCCAACACTCAGGAGGCAGAGGCAGTGCACAGATCTCTGTGAGTTCGAGGCCAGCCTGGTCTACAGAGCAAGTTCCAGGACAGGCTCCAAGGCTACACAGAGAAACCCTGTCTCAAAGAAAAAAAAAAACAAAAACAAACAAAAAACCCAAAACTATGTGAAGATGTGTTGCATGTGTTTCTGCTGCTTTTGTTTAACTATGTAAAGATGTGTTGCATCTGTTTCGCCTTGCCTGCCTAGGGCACCCGATTAGTCTAATCAAAAGCTGAATGGCCAATAGCTAAGCAGGGGAGGGTTAGGCAGGGCTGGTGGGCAGAGAGAATATATAGGAGGATAAATCTAGGCTGGAGAAGAAAGAGAAGAAGGAGAGGAGAATGAGGGAGGAAGAGAACACTCTTGGGGCCAGCAACCAAGCAGTCACCAGCCAGATACTGGAGGAAGCAGAAGAGTAAGGCATACATGAAGAAAGGTAAAAGCCCTGAGACAAAAGGTAGACGAAGAGAAATAGGATAATTTAAGTAAAAAGAGCTAGCCAGAAAGAAACATAAGCTAGGCTGAGCATTCATAACTATTAAGTCTCTGTGTCACTATTGGGAGCTGATTGGTGGCCCAAGAGAAAAGGCCTGGTACATTCCATGACCATCTAAAATGCCCTCTGGTTCTTAGGGAAGTTGCCCCTTTATACTCTCAGATTCAAGCAAGAAGTTAGCAGGGAGAAAAAAGTCATTGTATGTGGGTAGGGAGGTATATGCCAATAATCCAAGCACTAGGTCAGCTGAGACAGGAGGATCTCAAGTTCAGGTTAGCCTGGGATACATTGTGAGGCCCTGTTTCAAACAATAACAATGTAGAGTAATTCTAATTGGGGTTATTTTCAAGTGATCTGTTGCCAAGGATAAAACTTAACCAACCTTGGCCTAAAACCCACTGAAGGCAAATAGCAGTTTGACTGGGCCTAGGATGGCAAGCATGGACAGGGTCAGCACCCCGCATACAGAGGTGCCCAAGATTGTCACTGAACTGTTCTCAGATTTGCCTCATTTTGTTTACCAGTGAAAATGTTGCACTGTGCTCCCAAATGCTTTCATTTCTACAATGGGTTCGATCTTACTGAAGCTTTGTTTTAGGTATTCACAGTGTCTGTGCTCTCTGAGGAGTTGGGGTACTTCCACCTCTGCACCAATCAGTGCACTGAGCTCAAAGCGGCACACTTCTGTGGCCAGAGTCCCTACATATATGATACCGGCATTCCCAGGAGTATTGGAGCCATGACCACAACAGTGAAGGATCAGTTTTTAGGACTGAAGGGAATAGCTCCTGTAATGTAATTCCAGACCATCTCTGAGCAGGAGGTACCACTGGGAGTAGGGAAGCATAAGAAATACTTGCAGCCCCATCCATTTGCTTTGGAGAGAATATTTCAATGTGGTAGGGGAAAAGTTATTAGTGGGCATTGAATTGGGTCAATGGTGGCACTAAAAGGAGAAGTATATGGCAGAGGTTTCAGAACAGAATTAATTAGACAGAAAAGCTGGAGCTCTAGTGAGAGACCACTGGGAGATTTGAAAAGCCAGGAGAAAACATGAGAGGAAGCTATTTTTAAAGATGTAAGATTGGATTGCCATGCAAGATCTAGGTATCTGAAAATGGTCATCCGTGTGAAGTAGTGTACACCTGTAATCCCAGCTCCCCTGAGGCAGGAAGACGGTTTTGCATTTGAGGCCAGCCTGGACTACAAAGCAAGTTCCAGACCTGCAGGGCTGACAAGACACTGCCAAACAAACAAATCACCCATGAAACAAACGAAGAAGAAGGGAAGAAAAGGAAAGAATGTGCCTGAAAGAGAAAATGTATTAGGCAGAAGCATAATGTGATGTGCAATTTGGCCATATGTGGTGACATACACCTGTAATCTCAGTACTTTGGAGGTACAGGAGATAGTCCCTGACCTACATGCAAGCCCTTGGAAGGGATCTCTCAACCACACCTACCCCAAGATAGTGTCTCCCTAACTTACTCAAGGCTGTCCAAAGAATGATATTTCTGTGTCCCGAATAGTGGAAGTACAGGTCCTCACCTCTATTCATGGCAGATCTGCATCTTATTAGACTACGATCACTATCAAATGTGGTAAGGCCATTAGTCCATGAGCATCCCATTCTAATCATATCCTAAAACATCCTAGCTGAGAGTCGGGGGTGGGGGGGAGTGGTCTCTGTATCAATGGGATGATCTTTTGTTTGTTTTTGGAGTCAGGGTTTCTGTGTCTGTGTGTGTAGCCCTGGCTGTCCTGGGACTCGATATGTAGACCAGGCTGGCCTCCATCTGAGAAATTCACCTGCCTCAGCCTGCCTCGCACTGGGATTAAAGGTGTGCACCACTACCACCCGGCTATGGTTTGATGCTTATCCTGAAAAAAACGACCACAAGAGAGCTTACCTTGAGTCATTTGTTAAACTACACATTGATACCATTTGGAATCTTCAATATATTTCACAGGGAATTTGTGCTTAAAACAACAACAACAACAACAACAACAACAAAACAGCCAAATGGCAACACAAGGATGTGCGTTAGACTTCCCAGAGTGACTAGAGATGGTTTGGCAGGCATTGGCTCATTTAATACTGTAAATCTGTTGCAAGGATGGGAAGCAAGTTTAAGCTTTGGAAGTCCGATCTGGGATCTGCAATTTACTAATTTGTCTCTTAGAGAAACTCCTTCCCTCTTTGACCTCAACTTTTATCATCAACGAAGTGGGTGTCAATAATGCTGTTGGAGAATGTTACAATCTAGTCACAACCTTCCTGGGATGACTGATTCATTGGCCAACCTCAACCCAAGACGGGGGAGATGTTCACCATCAGAACCTTTTCTCTTGGTGTGGAAGGTAGGAAATGGCTGGGAGTGTCTGGGGCTCCTGGCTTCCTGGGGGATTATTGTTGTTTGTGGGGTGGGGGTTGCTTTGTACTGCCGTGGGGGGCGTGGGGTGTAGAATGGTTATGCCTTTGTACTTTATGCTGTTGCTTAATCCAGGGAGGAAGTTGGGATGGATCACTTGGTGCTCATGACATGCCCTGGGGAGGAGGACCAGCATGGGGTTGGGGGCTTGTCAGTCTAGGGATCCACTTGGTTTAGGACGTGCACATGTCCCTCCAATAATGCATTTGGCAGCTTGAGATTGTCACCACATGTACCCGGCACATTCTTAGGATAATGCATATAGCAACCTGTTCACAGCCTGAGACCACCCCCACACCCCTACCACCTGCATCAGGCTCCACATTCATTGCTTTAAACAATGGAAATGGTTACTTCCCTTAACTATCCCCCCAATAATGGCTTGTTTCTACTCAAGCACATCCTGAAACACATTGAGGATCTGTGGGACTCATCCAGCCTACACTCACTTTAGGCACATGTACTGTGAGGAAAAAATAACCTGCGCTATGACCCATACAAACCAGGCTCCTGTTGAACCACATGAAAGGAAGTCCCAAACAATAATTGGAGCAGCACATCTTTACACAGGCAAACAAATATTCTGCAACATAAACAAGTGCAACACATCTTTACATAGTTAAGCAAATATTCTATTCCGCAACACTTGAGCACTTTCCCACTGTGTTTCCTGTTATGTTGACTGGGCATTTCTTGCTGATCTGTACTGAGGTTTCACTTGTGAATAAGGTTTCCTCGTCACTTTTGCAAATCAGTGTAATCCTTTATTTTAATTCCTTGGATGAGAAGCAAGAATCTGGAAACACCTGGCCCAGACCCTAATGTCCAGTAACACTTGGTCAGTGGCTCAACTTCTGTTACACCAGCATCAGGGCTAGCAGGCAGCACCAAGTCCCTTTAGCTCAACACTTTGATACTCTGTAGGCAAAAAGCTTTGGTGTTTCTAGCCAACAGGGTATTTACATGGACTTAAAGTACCTTCACAAGATACTTATTAGTTGCACAGTGGTGGTGTACACCTTTAATCCCAGCCCTTGGGAGGCAGAGGCAGGCAGATCTCTGTGAGTTCGAGACCAGCCTGGTCTACAAGAGCTAGTTCCAGGACAGCCTCCAAAGCCACAGAGAAACCCTGTCTCAGAAAAAAAAAAAAAAGATTTCTTTATGTTTATATGTATGTGTATGCATGTATGTGTGTTGGGGGGTTATCCAAGAAAGACAGAAGAGGGCGTAGGATCCCTAGAACTGGAGTTACAGGTGGTTGTGAGCTGTTAAGATGTCAGTACTGGGAACCAAATTCAGGTCCTCTAAAATACTTTCAATCGCAGAGCCATCTCTCCAACTTCCTGTGGCTTTTTTGGTAAATGTACAACCTGAATTTAACCATGAGGGAATGTCACACAAAACCAAACTGAGAGACACTCTGTAAATTACAGGGTAGTATTCATTAAAAGTGTCAAGGTCAAAATGACCAAGGGGAAAAAACAAACCCAAAGAACTCTCCTAGACCATAGAACATTAAGGGGGCATAAAAACTAAATGCAGCCTATGGTATGATGTTGGATTTGATCTTGAGCCAAAAGAACAGCCTTAGTGAGTTAATCGGAAGCATTTAAGCAAGATCAATAGATCACTTAATAGCATTGTGTCAACACTACCTTCCTGTTTGTGGTATTCTGTGGCTCTGTCTTGTTAGCATGTGAGGAAGCTACAAAAAGGGCACACAGGAGTCATTGGTGCTATTTGTATAGTGTGTTATTTGGTTGGTTGGTTGGTCGGTTGGTTTTGGTTTTTCGAGACAGGGTTTCTCTATGCAGCTCTGGCTGTCCTGGAACTGGCTCTGTAGACCAGGCTGGCCTTGAACTCATAGAGATCTGCCTGCTTCTGCCTCCCGAGTGCTGGGATTAAGGGAGTGCTCCATCACTGCCCAATTGTATACGGTTATTTTTAAGCCTGATATTATTTCAAAATTCAAACTTACCAAGCTTAAAAGTAAAACAAAATTTATGGGTACTAAATGACCTAATTCCTGGAGGTGGTGGTGCATGCCTTTAATCCCTGCACTGTTGTGGAATATTTGTTTACACTATAAAGATGTATCTCTGCCTAAGGCAACTTCTGATTGGTTTAACAAATGGCCAATAGCTAGGCAGGAGAGAATAGGCGGAACTTCCAGGCAGAGAGAGAGACAGAGAGAGAGACAGAGAGAGAGAGAAACTGGTAGAAGGAACCTAGGCACACCATTTTGTCAGCAGACTCAGAGCAATTTGGATGTGCCATACTGAAGAAAGGTAAAAGCCATATAACAAAATGTAGATTAATAGAAGCAAGTTAGTTTGAGTTATGAGTATAAGCTAAAGGCCAAGCTTTTCATAATTAATAATAAGACTCCATGCATTATCTGGGGGCTGGCAATCCAAAGATAGTCCAACAAGAAAGATTGCCACACTGCACCTTGGAGACAAAGGCAGTGGGATCTCTGGGTTCGAGGCCAGCCTGATCCACCCAGTGACACAGTCCCAGGACAGCCAGGACTACACAGAGAAACCCTGTCTCAAAACTTAAATAACAACAACAAAAATTTCTAGAATGATATAATACAATATTTGAATAAGACAATGGAAAAGTTACACGTACTATATTACCTTTTGTGTAAGGTGGTACACAGTCAAACTCTGGACTTGAATTTACATAGGATACATTTTTGAAGACATGCAAGTAATTGAAGTGATTATGTTGGGAACAGGCAAAAAAAAAAATCACCTTAAGTCTTCATTTTACCTGTAGAATAAAACAAAGTTGGGTTCCCAGGCCCTAGGAGAGCTGGGAATCTTCCAGCAGCTGACCTGCCTTCTCCTAAATCACAGAAATAGTTGTTAAGGATCTTTAGTTCTTTAGAAACATGGCTGTCCCTCACCTCAGAAGGAAAAAATGGATCTGATTGGTTGGACTGAAAGGCTTGCATTGTATATTGGTTGACAATGATGAAACATTCAAGGAAGCCTCTAATCTCTAAATCCTGGTTGGTGAAAATTATAACTATAACTTGGCAACAAATATTTATGAATTTTATGATTAAATACTTGCTTCAACTGACATTCAGGGGTGGCAGTTCAGCTCCCAAGTCTGTTCTGGGGCCCTTACAGATCAGCCCCCTCCCCTTCTCTGGTCTTTTGTGCTGCCCTGTGTTAAATCTTGCCTTGCAACAACCTCTCTTGTCTGCTTGGGTTTATTTGGAGCCTTGAACCATGATAATTATACCAGGAAAAGGCACTGACAACTAAACAGTTGGGATAGTTACACAACAACCAACCAACCAAACCCCATATAAATGAAAAGCAAACAATATAAATATCGCAATCAATAAGCTACTCAAATCTGTCTTTTAAAATCTGGCTCCATCCACCAGAGCTCCCAAAAACCACAGGGGCCCATACCAAGCCACCCTCTCCTCAACCTCAGAATACCAGCCTCTGTGGTTAGATTTCTTCCCAAAGACTTATTTCCATGGGAAATGAAGAACAAGAGACAGAGAAAGAGGGATGAGCAGTTCGGTGGTTAAAAGTGCTTGTCTCCTCAAGTCTGACAACCTGAATTCAAACCCTAAAACCCATGGCAGGAAGAGGGACTCTATTCCTGACGGTGGTCCTCTGACTGCCACTCATACAGCCTTCATATGCAAATGCACAATAATGACAATAATAAATAAATTTGAACATTTTTTAAAAAGAAAGACTACCAAAGAGAAGTACAAAGGCCAAAATATTGACTGATGATTAATTTGATTTTTTTTTTTAAAAAGGACTCTACTCCTCATACTGGGTCACCTTGTCCAGCCTTAATACAAGAGGAGGTGCTTAGACTTACTGCAACTTGATATGGCATGTTTTATTGATACTCACAGGAGACCTGCCCTTTCCTGACTGGAGACAGAAGAAGAGGGAGATTGGGGGTGTGAGAGATGGAATGGGGGAGAGGAACTCGGAGAAGAGGATGGTGGGATATTGCGGCCAGGATGTAAAATAAAAAGTTGAATTAAAAAAAAGATTTAAAAAAAATTATGGGGCTGGAGAGATGGCTCAGTGGTTAAGAGAACTGGCTGCTCTCCCAGAGGTCCTGAGTTCAATTCCCAGCAACCACATGGTGGCTCACAACCATCCGTAGTGAGATCTGGTGCCCTCTTCTGGTGTGCAGCCATGCATGCAGGCAGAATGCTATATACATAATAAATAAATAAATTAATGTGTGTGTGTGTTTTGACTGAATGTTATGTCTATGTACCATGTGTGTGCAATGCCCATGGAGACCAGTAGGAGACATCAGATTCCCCTGGAATTGGAGTTATAGATGGGTTCTGGGAACCAAACCTGGTTCCTCTGGAAGAGCAACCTGTGCCCTTAACTGTTGAGCCATCACTCCAGCCTCTAATTCAATTCTTTAAGTCACTGCCTGATTTCTACATAAATTCCATAAATACTTTGAAAAAAATACAATGAAAAAGGTATTTGTTTATTAAGACTGAGTCTGGCTATGTAGCCCTGGCTGGCCTGGAACTGGGTATGTCATGTAGACCAGGTTGTCCTGGGACTCCCTGCAATCTACCTACCTTTGTCATGCGCCACCACACCTGGTACTATTTTTTATTTTTAGAGTAGGTCCTCTCTAGTTGCTGGGCAATGCGCCAGGTGGGTGACACTTTGTTTCCTTTCAGTTCCTGCATCTACCTGGCCAATCCTTAGCCTATCACACTCTCCTCACTCAACAGGATCTTACTCTGTACCCCAGGCTGGCCTGGAGCTTACTGTGTGCCCCAGGCTGGTCTTAAATTCACAGCAATCTTCTTGCATCAGGCCTCGAGGGCTGGGAGAATATGACTTCTGCTCCCTGACCTATGGGTTTGCTCTCCTGTGATTATGCCACTTTTCTTTATCATGTGGATCTGGCCCCATGCTGTCTCCTGCTCAGCTGAGTCCACTGAAAATGCTTTCCACTTTGACTTTCTTCTTCTCTTTTTCAAATTCTCACTTTTTGGGTTTTCGAGACAGGGTTTCTCTCTGTGTAGCTTTGGAGCCTAGTCAGTGCTCTTAACCTCTGAGCCATCTCTCCAGCCCTTTTTTTTGTTTGTTTGTTTTCCTTTGAGACAGGGTTTCTCTGTATTCCTTTGGAGGCTGTCCTGGAATTTGCTGTCGATCAGGCTGGCCTGGAACTCACAGATATCTGCCTGCCTCTGCCTCTGCCTCTGCCTCTGCCTCTGCCTCTGCCTCTGCCTCTGCCTCTGCCTCTGCCTCTGCCTCTGCCTCTGCTGGGATTAAAGGCGTGCACTGCCAACACCTGTCGTCACATTCTCACTTTCTTGTGGAATTTCTCTCCCATGTTATGAGTGAAAGAATATATACTAAATGGGAAAAACAAAGAATCTCATCTAAAATATGTGTACATGTATATATTTTATGTAGATGTGTTGCATGGTTTTTACTTGTTTTTGTTTTGTTTTTAGACAGGGTTTCTCTGTGTAGTCCTGGCTGTCCTGGAACTCGCTCTGTAGAACAGGCTGACTTCGAACTCACAGAGATCCATCTGGCTCTGCCTCCAGAGTGCTGGGATTAAAGGTGTGTGCCACCACCACCTGGTTGCATTTCAAACGTTTGTGTGTGTGCTCAGGTGTGAGCATGATACAGGGTTCTGTGGTGTGGAGGTCAGAGATCAGCAGGGGTGGGAATGTGTCAGTCCTCACCTTCCACCTTGTTTGAGGCAGAGTCTCTCTGGTGTTGCTAGTGCTGCTGTTGCATACACCAGGCTAGCTAGCTGAAAGTATCTGTTTTGGCCTGCCATCTCCCTGTAAGGGTACTGGGGCTACTTATAGAACATGAGTAACTCAAAAATATCTGCATCCCACACAAAAAAAAAAAATCCACCACATCATGGGTGACAACCTACACAGGCCTCTGTCCTAGGGTCTCACCTTCAATTAGCTTTGCACATCCCACATAGCCCAGAACCTCCCAAGACCAGCACAGCTGGGAGATATGATTTGAGAGAGTCTTGCAATGTAACCTAGGCAGGCCTGGAACTGGCAACAATCCTCCTACCTCAGTCTATTGAGTGCTGGGATTACAAGTGTGCAGTACCATGCCTGACTTATTTTAAAGCTTAACCTGACTTCCTAAGGGACACAATTGTGTCTTCTTAGCCTAGTGGTTTACCATTGATTTGGGCAGGGCTTGTGTTCAAACATGACTTCACCCACTGCTGGCTGGATAGGGTAGGCATGGTTCTCACATAAAGTTCAGGAAGCTTCAGAGTCAGCCTTGGCTTTTACCTTCTCCTGAGCCAGCCCCAGCCTCCTGCACCAGCATTTCACTTCCTATTCACCCAGAAACACATGCAAAGATGATCTAGACGTCTTATTCTAGCGCTGCCTCTGCTTTCCTGTTTCGTCTCTAGCTAAATAGTCCCCTTCTCACTGGAGCTACAGCCTGGGGACAGCACAGCTGTGCGTTTCTACCTTTGTTTCCTATTTAGCTTGCTGCTTTCACAGGCTGCTAACAACCCCAGACTTCCCACTCTCCATTCCAAATCACATGCTCCCTCTTGCCACTAAGCTGGCTTTTGCATCGTGCCCCAGTAGAAGGATGACACACTGTCAGGCTGAATAAAGTAGACATCTGCTCTTCTCACTCAAACCGTCAGCTCTTCCCTTTGAATAAACACCACTTACTTTGTGATTTATCTTTGGTTCATCTTCAGAGCCTTTAACTGGTTGTTTTTTTGTTTTTGTTTTTGTTTTAAGATTTTATTATGTATACAACATTATTCTGTTTCCATGTATATCTCCACACCCTAAGAGGGCACCAGATCTCATTACGGATGGTTGCGAGCCACCATGTGGTTGCTGGGAATTGAACTCAGGACCTCTGGAAGAACAACTGGTGCTCTTAACCTCTGAGCCATCTCTCCAGCCCCCTAACTGGTTGTTTTTGATACTCTAAATGAATCAGAATTTAAGAACTGAGTGGAGAACCAGGCGGTGATGGCGCAGGCCTTTAATCCCAGCACTTGGGGGGCAGAGGCAGGCGGATCCGTGAGTTCGAGGCCAGCCTGGTCTACAGAGCAAGTTCCAGGACAGCCAGGGCCACACAGGAAAACCCTGTCTCAAAAAAAAAACAAACAAAAAAAGAGTTCCAGGACAGATTCCAAAGCTATACAAAGAAACCCTGTTCTCAGAAAAGAAAAAAACAAAAACAAAAACAAACAAAAAACCCAAGTGGAGGAGGCTGAAGGAAGAGTCAGCTCAGTGGTTAAGAGTGTTTGCTGCTCACTCGTGAGGACTGGAGATGGAATTCCAGCACCCATGGTAGCAGCTCACAAATACCCTGTAGCTTCAGCTCCAAGGAACCTGTTTCCTCTTGCTGACCTACAAGAGCACCTGTGCATACACAAGTGCATACATTCACAGACGTACATGCAAACACGCACGCACACACACACACACACACACACACACACACACTCGAAATAAAATTAATGAAAATGAAATAAAGAATTCTGGTCCCACGTATAATGAGTTTGGAAATCATCCTAACCTCGTGTAAAAACTGGGCAAATGAGAATATCAAAGACTTATGACAACAGATACAAGTAACCCTAGCACTTGGGAAGTGGTGGCTGAAAGATCAGGAGTTTGACCTTAAACTACATCCTTGGGTATACAGCAAATCTGAGACCAACCTAGGCTACATGAGACCCTTCTTAAAAGAGAGAGAGAGAGAGAGGAGAAAAAGAAACAACTTATCACAGACCTGTGCAGAGAAATGAAGCCATAGTGTAGACCATTGTGTACAGAATTGGAGATAGAGAAGCATGATTTAGGGACGTAATGGAGCTTCAGGAACCAGTGCCGGGTCACCACGATCCTTCACATCTCCCAAATTCTTGTTGTTGTTGATACAGGATCTTTCTACATAGCCCTGACTGTACTGGAACTCACCACAGAGACCAGGTTGGCCTCAAACTCACAGATCTGCCTGCCTCAGCCTCCCAAGTGCTGGAATTAAAGGTGTGAGCCATCATTGCCCGGCTTCCAAATTCTTAAGTGGAAACCCTAACTCTCAATGGGATGGGTGCCCTTGATGGAGATGCTGGCTGTGCTGTCTGACAAGGACACATGAACAGAAGACAGCTGCAAAGAGGAAGTGGGTCCCTCATCAAATGCTGGATCTCTGCATCTCTTGAACCCCTTCACTTCCAGAACTGAAAGTAAGGGTTTGTCAGTCAATCCACAAATTCTGTGATATTTTTGTTACCACAAACTCAATAGACTAAAATATCTACAGAAGGTCAGGTCTGAGTAGGTGAGAAAAATCCCACAACACAATTCTTTTTCTCCTGGACTCTCTAAAAAATTGACTTATCACACACACACACACACACACACACACACACACACACACAGAGAGAGAGAGAGAGAGAGAGAGAGAGAGAGAGAGAGAGAGAGAGAGCCACCTGAGGGGTTCAGGAGCTCTGCATTCCATAGAAACTCATTTATTTTTTTCCCCCAAAAATGCTAAATGTGACAGAAAAGAATGAAATCTCACATTTAATTTCATGTTCCAATTTGCAATTCATAATATTATTCCATTAGGGGTCATCATTCAAAATGTCTCCAGTCTAAGAATGAATTATTTAACTACATGCTCAAGCTATACTTCAGAAGGTCTCATTCATAATGTATCACAATATTCGCAGAATGAGAATGTGGGTCATCACGGTGTTCCTTGGTCTTGCTTTTTGCTGTAGCTCTCACAGCCGGTATACTAAGAGTGGGCACTAAGCGTTCCTAGACAGGAAAGAATCACGAGCCTACCTACCCCAGGCACATTTATAGTGTTGGAACACAGAGCTCTTTCCTCCCATAGCCTTGATTTCCAGATGAAGAGATGGCCGTGACAGCAAGACATCGTGGCACACACCCTTAAACTTAGCACCTGGAAGGCCTAGGCAGGTTGATCTCCAGGAGTTTGAAGTCAGCCTGGTCTACATCATGAGACCCTGCTTCAAGTGAAACAAAACAAAGCTACTGTTACTTTTGTGCTTGGAAAAGGTGGTGGGTTGAAAGAAAATGGCCCCTAAAAGGAATGGCACTATTAAGAGGTGAGGCCTTGTTGGAGTGGGTGTGGCCTTGTTGAAGGAAGTGTGTCACTCTTGGGGTGGACTTTGAGCTCTATGCTCAAACTACTCCTAGTGTCCCAGGCCTCTCTCTCTCTGTTGCCTTCATAAAGATGTAGCCAGCACCATGTCTGCTTACACTACACGCTGCCATGCTCCTCTCCATGTTGATAATGGACTGAACCTCAGAAACTGTAAGCCGCCACCCCAATTCAGTGTTTTCCTTGTAAGAGTTGCCGTGGTCATAGTGACTCTTCATAGCAACAGGAGCCCTAAGAAGGTATTCATCCCTCCTGCCAGCACCATCAGTTGAAGCCCTGATCCTGGGAGAGGAAAAAAAGAAGTTGAGGTAATGTTATGGTCACTCTACCATTGGCTTGCCACAGGAATTATTTAGCCATATCAGCATCCTTCCACTGAGGCAGCAATTGTGACTTTCTGGCAAAGCCCTCCTATCCTCACGTTGAGTGTGGGGCCCTTCTTTGTCTCTCATTCCAATTCTCTGTAAATGAGTACTCTATGGCTCTGCCTGGTCCTGGACAGTAAGTGCCATGAAGTGTGTTCCTTGTGTAGATTCCAGTTTTACTTGGGTGGCTGGGCTCAGTCATTTCTAATGTAGGGAGTGAAGGGACCAGCTCCCATTTCGGCAGCCGTAACAGCTGAACACGTGTTTGTCTGACCTTGTCTTAGTCACTAAGAGGTCAGACGCCTGCCTCGTGGAAAGGAACCAATCAGAAGTTAGCTGGTGGCGCTATGCTTTACGGCTCTGGGTGTGCTTTATGGATAAGTGCACAGCAATGACGCGCAGAACATAGCAACCACCCTGGCCATAACAACCAGTTGGCCAATCAACACAGGGCAAGCCCTCCAAGCCTGGAGGCACACCAATCTGCCTGGTGATTGGGATGACCTCGGTCCTGGGCTGAGACCCTGGAGGCCTAAGTTTTCCAGGGGTCTAACAGGAGTGGCCATCATCTCCTGCCTCACAATCATGTTGTGGTTAACAATAAGCTCCAACAGCATGTATTCCTGGGTACCATGACGTCAGAACCCTGCTTAATGACTTGCATAGAAAATCCACCGTGTAACAGCAGCCCCTTCAAATGCCTCTACATTGACAGTTTCTCAACACCATTGTGCCACCGCAGCTGAATTTCCATGTATCTAATAAGTCCCCTTTCTGCCCTTTTTCTGTCTTGGTGAGTTCTTTTACTGCTAGCATTACCAGCTACTCACCATGGCTCCTGATAACACCTAAGTCTAAAATGACTCAGTGGTCATATGATGCCATAGTTTCTGTTCTGGTCCCTCTACAATAGTTGGTGCATTTATAGCTACAACTTAGCACACAAAAGGCTAGCTCAATGTGTCCATTCATGTCAGAAACCATCTGTAGCATCCAGAGGCTGCTGGCGTCAGCCTGACTTGCCAGCTGTGGGCACATTCTTAAGAAATCTGTCCCAGAGCATCCTCTGTCCTATCTGAAGACAGAACAGTTTTTTGATTGTTCGTGGGGTTTGTGTGTGTGTGTGTGTGTGTGTGGATTTTGTTTGTTGTGAGAGACAGGGTTTCTCTGTGTAGCCAAGACTATCCTGGAACCCACCCTGCAGACCAGGCTGGCCTTGAACTCAGATTCACCTGCCTCTGCTTCCCAAGTGCTGAGATTAAAGGCGTGCGCCACTACTGCCCAGCCTCAGAACAGCATTTGTTATCATCTTGTACCTCATAGGCATCTCCAGTCAATATAGGTGTAGATTCCTATGCCTTCTGATGCATGACATCAGGTAGGGGAAGCGGTTCCCAGTCAGATAGTTACAACTAGTACCGGGAAGTAGACACCATCACTCCTGTCAATCTTCTTCAAACCACTACTTTTCATTCAAAATTTTGCCTTTGTCTATCAACCCTATATATCTATATTCTCCCAGGCTAAGTGCATCTCTTCTTAGGGCTTTGAATGCAGAAGCACAGTGCTGGGAAAGTTATATAGCAAGGAATCCCAGAAATGCATTTGGGGCCATTCTACCAGTATGAATATTTCAGGCCAAAAGATGCAGGTCCTCTTTCCATTCTTTTTTCTTTTAAATTTTTTAATTTAAATTAGAAACAAGATTGATTTACATGTCAATCCCTGTTCCTTCTCCCTCCCCTCCTCCCCTGACCCCACTAACACCCTACCTATCCAATACCATTTCTGCTCCCCAGGGAGGTCTTCCATGGGGGGGGGGGATCATCAGAGTCTGTCGTATCCTTTGGATAGGGCCTAGGCCCTCCCTCCATGTATCTAGGCTAAGGGGGTATCCCTCTGCATGGAATGGGATCCCAAAGTCCATTACTACATTAGGGATAAGTACTGATCTACTACAAGAGGCCCCATAGATTTCCGAGGTCTCCTCAATGACACCCACATTCATGGGGTCTGGATCAGTTCCATGCTGGTTTCCCAGTGATCAATCTGGGGGCCAAGAGCTCCCCCTTGTTCAAGTCAGCTGTTTCTGTGGGTTTCACTGGCAAGGTTTTTTTTTTTTTTTTTTGAGACAGGGTTTCTCTATGAAACAGTCCTACATGTTCTGGAACTCACCGAGATCTGCCTGCCTCTGCCTCCCGAGTGCTGGGATTAAAGCTGTGTACCACATTCTTTTATATTAATGTTTATGTGTTTGTGTGTGTGTGTGTGTGCATCTGTGTGTGAAAGTCAGAAAACTTGTGAGAGTTTTCTCCTGTTGTGTGGGTCTGAGACCATCAGATTTGGCAGCAGTGCCTTAACCCAGATGAGCCACCCTGACAGTCCTGTTTTGTTTCATTTGGTTTTATATGACAGTCTCTTCCTATGTAGCCCAGGCAGGACTGGAGCTTGTGGCAATCCTCCTGTTTCGGTCTGCCGAGTGCTGGATTACAGGTGCATGCCACCATGGCCAGCAGTTACCATTCTTCATCTGGAGGAGGCAAAGGCCTGTCACCTCTGGTGACAGTGATCAGTGATGGTCTCCAACTGAGGGTGCTGTTAGGAAGGCTTAGGTGGTGTGGCATTGCTGGAGGAAGTGTGTCACTGGAGGCCAACTTTGAGAGTTTAAAAATTCCCGCTGTTTCAGATTCAATCTCTGCTTTCAGGGGCTGTTCCAGCCACCACACCTGCCTACTGCCATGCTTCCCCTATGCCAATGGTGCTGGCTTCTTTACCCCTCTGGAACCACAAGCCCAAATAAGCCCTTCTTTCTACAAGTTGCCCTAGTAATGGTGTTTTATCACAGCAATAGAAAAGTAACCAATATCCCATCCTTATCTTTTTTTTGTTTTTTGTTTTTTGTTTTTGTTTTTTGAGACAGGGTTTCTCTGTGGCTTTGGAGCCTGTCCTGGCACTTGCTCTTGTAGACCAGGCTGGTCTTAGAGATCACCTGCCTCTGCCTCCCGAGTGCTGGGATTAAAGGCGTGTGGCACCACCACCCAGCCACCATCCTGATCTTACATTTCCCAATGTCTTCCAAACTGGGTGAAAAGGTAAATTGTTTTAGAGTCTTTGCTAGGGTCTCCTATCAATTCACCCAGCTTCTTAGAGTGCTACATTAAGGGTTTTATCTTCACTGATTTCCATTCTAGCTCATATTTTTTGTCTTTTTAAACAAGTTTTATTTATTTTTCTGCCACTGAGCTACCTCTCCAGTTCTGGACTACCTCACTTCTGACCAAATTACAAATATAAAGGGGTTTCTAAAAACACCTTCGGAGGCCATAACTCACTAAAAGCAATCACAGGGCTCTTTGAAAGCTGTTACGTGCAATAATGTTTTATTTCAAGCCGAGTGTACAGATCAAAATTAGCCAAAGCAAGAGCAATGAGACTGTGCAAGGGTCCAGGCTTTTACTGTGTAAAGCTTTTACTGTCCTCAGAGCAACATGTCTTCCCAATACAGATGACAACAGTGTGCTTGGAGCAATTGTCAACCAGAGAATGTCAACTGAGCATCACCTTTCAGTTTCTTTTTTAGAGTAGGGACAGATTCAAACTCAGGTCCTCATGCTTGCACAGCAAGCACTTCACCACTGTGCTCTCTCTCTCTCTCTGAGACAGGGTTTCTCTGTATCTTTGGGGGTTGTTCTGGAACTCTCTCTGTAGACCAGGCTGACCTCAAACCCACAGAGATCCACCTGCCTCTGCCTCCCGAGTGCTGGGATTAAAGGCGTGAACCACCAATGCCCAGCCCTTTCAGAGTTTCCTGTTGGAGTTTCAAGACTTAGTCTTTGAATGATAGGCTGAGCCCATGTCATTCTTCAGCCCCAACCCCACCCCTTGAAAGATGGTTGATGTCACCAGGCTTACAAGCCTACAATAAATCACTATCAGCATAAACGCCAGGGCTGAGGAAATAAAGAACAAAGCCATGAAGGCTGGATGAGGTAGAACGTGCCTATAATCCCAGCATTTGAGAGAGGCAGAGGCAGGAAGATTGGGGATTTAAGAACAGTTTTTAAAGTGAGTTTTTAAAGCTGTCCTCGGCTATATGAGAGGGGCAGAAGAGAAGGAAAAGGAGGAGACGCAGAAGACCCACCACTATCAAAAAAAGGAAGGAAAATCCAAGGTCCAAATTCTTTACTACATACCTCTTATCTGCTGATGCCTTATAAAGACAGTTAAAATAGTGGCTGGACTGAGAGTGTAGGGAGGGAGTAAAACATACACATATTCTAATTCTTAAAATAACCATGCAAAGTTGAATATGTCTTGGTACAAGTTACATTTTTTTTTTTTTTTTTTTTTTTTTTAGAAAAAAAACGATGGGAGTGAGGCATGTTGACACACACACCTACAATTTATTGGGGCAGAAGGGTCAGGACATCAGGGCTAGCATGTGCTACATGAGACCCTGTCTCAAAATAAAGTGATAGAGCTGGGCATGGTGGCTCCTGCCTAGGATTCTAGGACTCAAGAAGTCGAAGGAGGGTGACGCAAGTTTGAGACCAGCCTTAGTTACAGAGTAAGATCCTGTCTCCAAAAGATAAAAGAACTGATGGACAGGGATGGTAGATAAGATATGCCAGGAGCTCCTTGAGGACATATGATCTGGGAGCTAAGACCTGTGAGATAGGGGGGAGAACTATGTGGATATCTGAGAAGGTCTGTCCCCGCCAGTAACAGGAGCCAGTATAGAATTCAAGATGGGAAAGTGCCTGTCATCTTCAAGTGGCAAGAAGTCCACTATATGGGAAGGGATGATTTGTGGGAACTAGCAGGCAGCAGCAGATTAACAGCAGACTGCAGAGAAGAGAGGAAATGCATGCAGGGCCATATCCAACAAAGAATTCACAGCCAACAGATTCAGGGTAAGGTGGGGGACACAGGGAAGAAACGGAGTCCCTCACCCCCGTTTGCTGGGACTCTCACAAACAAGAGTGGGACCACGACCCCAGTCCAACAGCACCCTACTTCCTTGTCACCTATGTGTACTATGTATAGTAAGGGTTCTTTGGATGCTTTTGTTGGCACAGAGCTTCATGTAGACAAGGGTAGCTCTCACTTGATACGCAGCTGAGGATGACCTTGAACTCCGCATCCCCCTGCCTCTGCCTGAGACTACAGGTATGAGTGCTGCCATGCCCAACTTGACCTGTGGTTGATCAGCCTGTAAACCTGCATAGTGCACTGTGAAGTAATTTTCCCAGAAAAAAACAAAACAAAACAAAAAAAAAAACAAAAAAAAAACAAAGCTCATTGTAAACCTAATTTCTAAAAGAAAACTCTTTATCAGTGGTTTTCAACCTTCCTAATGCTGAGACCCTTTAATACAGTTCCTCATGTGGTGATGACCCCCAGCCAGAAAATGATTCTTGCCAGGACTTTATAACTATAATTTTGCTACTGTTAAGAATTGCAATGTGAACATTTTGGGGGAGATATTGGTTTGCCAGAGGGATTGTGACCCACACAAGAACCACTGGCTTAGATGAAAGTATATGAACACATTCCCACCTAATCTTTAAAACTCTTTGGCCAATGAAACTTAGGCCACCAAGGTGACACACACACACACACACACACACACACACACACACACTAGTTACACATGACTTTTTAAAAGTCCGAACCCACTCCAGGGCATGTTCTACTGTCCTTTTCTTCTATGTTTCTTCTTCCCTCTCTCTCTTACTGTCCATACTGACATCTATATTAAAACGCTTCAGCTTGGGTTCATATTAGCTTATCCTGAAGCTCGTTTCTGGGGTGTAAGTCAACAACCTGGCTTTTGTCTCACAGGAATGGTGGCCTCCGCTGCTTGGGAGGCTGAGATAGGGGACGTGCAAACTCAAGGCCTGCCTGGACTGTAAAGAATTCTCATTCCACCTGAGTAGAATGTGGCTAAAGCATACTAAACACTCCTTGGCTCGTCTGAAGAAGCCGGGAGGTAGCCTTGTGTCTCCTGATCATGATATAACATATACAAAGGATGAAGTAGAAGTCAACATGAAAAATGAAAGCCACTTGGCTGAGAAATGAGTGCCAGGTATGAACTGGTGCTTCTCAAAAGAGGGGATGGCCAACAGGCCCCTGAAAAGCTGTTCTTCATGAACACTAGGCAACAGAGAAATGCAAGCCACAAGGCTAAGCGCTGCTGCGGCACTGCAGAAAGGTGAAGGCTTTAAACACCATCAGAGCTTTAAAAACCATCACAGAGGCCCCAGGACGCAGATGGTTGTGCCACTTAGCACAAACCACTTTCATTTGTACTGAGACTAAAGTGTCCATACCTCATACCTCATACCTCTTCCTAAATTTGCATATTCAGCAGGACAGGTTTGCCCCCCCAAATTTGCATAAGAATGTTTAGAGCTATGTTTAACATTTACAAACTGAGAATGATTCAAGTGGCCAACAAACAGACTTATGGTCACACAATTGGTGTTTAGAATAATAAACAATATGTAGACCTCACCAAATACTGAACAAATGAGCACACAAGATTCAATTTGTGAGCCTATGTGCCTACTGATGAAAGCGGGCTAACCTAACCAATGCTGTGGGAAGAGAGAACCCACTGCAGAGAGAGTGACTGGAAAAAGAGATCTTGGAACACCATATTGTAGTGTCACACTTGACCCAGATGCTAGTTAAATAGGTGAGTCCAATTTAGGAGTAGTCACCAAACTCTGTACTGACAGTTGGCACTTCCCTGTATCAGTATTATACTACGATAAAAAATGTCTGTGAAGGTAACCAAGGGATCCCTGGGGATGGGACCAGTGCTTGGATGCTCTGTTCCACACTGAGCTGAGTGAGAGACACTTGGAACAAAACACACTGTGGAGTCGAAGAAAGACTATTTCTATTCACGGATGCTGCTTCTACTGACTGTTAGACACAGGGTCTTACCATGTTGCAGAGACCAGTCGAGAGCTCTGGGGCCCAAGAGATCCTCCTGCTTCAGCGTCTGAGTAGCTGGGGCAACAGGCCTACTCCTTTGTACCTAGCTTCATTTCAAGATGCTGAGACTAACCCAGGGGGTTCTAAAGCTCTCGGGAAGGAATCTACTCCAAAGAAAACTGGGATTGCTACTGTGTCACTTTGTTGCAACACTAGTTAAGTTGTGGCATCACTTTGAAACCCATCCTTTTAAGTGCAGCTGCTCTGAAGTTCAGGAAAAGCCAAGCACCCTGACACCGCTGCAAGCTTGGAATGAGGACATTGACGAGTCCTACAGGTTGTCACGTCTAATAAGATAAACATAGGTAATCAGAACCCACATAAATACAGAAGCTCTTTCAGACTATAGATACTTTTCTTGAGAGAAAAATGGCTATTTGAGAACTCTACTACTGATCGGTGTCACTTTTCCTGTGACCTTGAAAGAAGCCATCATTTTATAATCCCAAGTACCTGTGAATCCCTGGCTGGGACTAGTTTATTGGTCCACTTAGCTCTTTCTAGTTTTCTTCTTTTTAATTTTTCTTTTAATCACTTTTTCCTTTGAAAACTATTCTTTACTTTTCATCCAGCACTGTGCTTTATTTCCACTCTAAAGATAAATCATCAGGAAAAAACTTAAGGTTTTTTCCAGGGGTGACTTGAAACAGGTGCATACTTTTCTCAAATCTAAGCTGGCTCTAGGGTGCCTTGGCCCTGAGGCCCAGCAGGAAGTCTGACAAGCTGCAGAGCCCATGGGTCATATCTGCTGAAGAGAGACCACATGGGCAGCTATGCTTCTGAAGATCCTCAGCGAAGACAACCCGACTGAGGTAAAGTCAACACTGTGAGTACATCTATCCTCCAGGCCAGGAACACCTCACCGTTCCGAGAACACCCGGTGAAGTAAGGATGCATGAAGACTCCAATAATCCCAACAGAGTGGAATATCTGAAGTGACAGACATTGGAAAAACAGCCTAGTTATGAAACCTGCTAGCGGAATGGAAGTATTTGGATACCTGGTGCCTCATAGCAGTGGGAGAGAAAACAGAGGCCTGAAGCAAATTCCAACAAAATAGTGTCTCGTGCGCATGCTGCCACCAGAAGTGCATTGTCCTTACAGACTTAAAGGGAGACAAACCCCCTGATGCTGGCATGAACATCAAGATTGCAAACTGTGGCTTCAGCAGCCAATCTGTCTTTTTACAACAAGCTGGGTGCTTTCTGGGGCAGTTTGGCATTCTCCTAAAGCAGCTGCACTGAGCCGGGGACCTCCATGCTCTGGTAGGTGTGCTCCTGCCTTGTGACCTACAGAGGTTCAGGGAACTGCCAGAGAGGTGCAGAACAGGAGATATTCATCCTATGTGGCTACGGTGAGAAGAATACATTCAAAGACCAACTCATTCATTCTCAGCCCCAGGGAGGAGAACACTGTGATGGACCCATTGATAAATGTGAGCCACCAAGATGAGGAACTTAAGCAGTATGTGGGGGGCTCGTCCTGTCTTCAAGGTTATGGACAGGACTTCTTAATGGGCTGGAAATTCAACAAGACAATGGCCTCCTATGTCTTCTCCTGTGCTCTTTTTAACTCTGAGCTCCACAGCTACCTTGGCACCTGAAGACGTGGCCCTCGGGTGATATGACCAACAACAGCACACCTCCCCCAAGCCAGCCAGGTACAACTTCAGCTGCCGGCTAACCTCAAGGGGTGTGGTTCCAGCAGCCTGCCATCCATCTTTCATCGTTCCTCTTAGAATCCTCGGGGGAGCAGCACAGGTCCCGAGGACAAGGAGATGGAATGGAGGACCACAGTGCAACGCTGTGCTCACCAGCTCCAAGCCAGCCTGACAGAAAGAAGACATCCCTCCCCTTCATCGTCTCCCACCATCTCCCCTATGAACATGTTATAACAGGAATCCCCTTCTTGTGGGACAGCCAGGCTTGATGAAACATCCATTCAGGTTAGCAGGGCCTGGATTGCTCCACGGAGCATAGCTGTGGGGTCTCCCTGCCCGGCACAGCTACAGCCAGCCATCCCTGTGGTCTCTCCCTCCACCCATATGGTAGCCCAAGTGTCAGAGCTCCAGACAAACTAGCTTCAAGATATGTCCAAAAGGAAATCCATCCCCATCGGGCAGCACACACCTGTGCTGGCTAGTGGATCTGCCCAAGGACCCGGCTCCAGCCTTATCTCTAAGAACCGGCCAAGACCACCAGGGGCCCAATCTTATCTTCTTTAGGCAGTTCAGGTTCAACTGCATAGGAAGAAATCGTTGCTTCAAGGTTTCCAAGAGAAATCTTAATGACTTTGAAGACCAACACGAAGTGAAGATTGGCTTGCTTGGAGAAGTCAGGTGCCCCTTGTAGCTTGGGTAGAGAGGACACCGAGCTCCAGTGTCCAGCGAGGTTCTTTGTTTTGGCGCCTGCAGCTGGCTGGTGCTGAGAGCCCCTGCATTGAAAGCGCCAAGCGGTCTAACCTATGGGTCTCTGGAATCTTTCAGTCTGAATCTCCATGGCCTGGAGGAGTGAACATCTCCTGGCCATGCACCCTGCCACGTTGGAGCCTTCCCTCCCCTGCTGGGCTCAGGTTTCCATCGGCCTCTGTGGGAAAGAGAGGAGATGCTGTAAAATCAGAAAACCATCAGGAGAGAGCAAGACAGGAGCAAACAGCAAGATGGGGGTTTGGGTCTTGCCAGGAGCTGCAGTACCAGTTGCCTGGCAGGGACCGAGGTGGGCAAGAAGCAGGAAGGTCTGCTGGAGGGCCCTTCTGGGTGCTCTGAGCAGCTGAAGGCCGATGCCACCTTTCTTCTCATGTGCTCTTTGGGGAGTGGAGACAGTATGTGCAGCCTCTCTTGGGCCAGGGTTGCTCAGCTTTTTGAATTCAAGGACAGCCAGGGTTGGAAGCACTTGCTGCCCATTTACTTTTCCATTAGCCATGCACCAGCAAGTCCTGGGAATGTCTTGCCCCCCCCCCCCGCTCCCCCACCCCCCATATCTCTGTATTCTTTGCCTTCTCTTCCTGATACTGTCAAGCCTCCTGCATGCAGATTTTTTTAGGGACCAAATGCATAATATTTGGGAGGCCAGCAAACACATGGATTTCCCCCTTTGAAATTGGGATCAGAAGCCATGTGATGGTGGTTCATGCCTTTAATCCCAGCACTTGGGAGGCAGAGGCAGGTGGATCTCTGTGAGTTCAAAACCAACCTGGTCTACAAGAGCTAGTTTCAGGAAATCTCCAAAGCCACAGAGAAACCCTGTCTTGAAAAACCAAAAGAAAAAAAAAAAGAAAGAAAGAAAGAAAGAAAGAAAAAGAAAAGAAATTGGGATCAGTGAATGACTTATGATTATAAACTATCAGATATTTACTTCTGTAGCTCTCATTAACACTATTAGACTTTCCAGGAAAAAAAGATCTACCTTCCTGAAAGAATTACCTTAAATAACATTCATTTGGAGTTTTGGTTAAATATTATTGTCAACTAATAATATTTTCTTGTGCTGTTTTTTTTTTTTTGTTTTTTGTTTTTTGTTTTTTTTTTTTTTGAAACAGGGTCTTGTAGTATATATATACCCCTGGCTGTCCCAGAACTAACTGTGCAGATCACGCTGGTTTCAAGTTCTTGGAAATCTACTGGCCTCTGCCTCCGAGTGCTGGGATTAACCGGTGTGACCCAGCC
Source organism: Cricetulus griseus (assembly GCF_003668045.3). Classification (NCBI taxonomy): domain Eukaryota; kingdom Metazoa; phylum Chordata; class Mammalia; order Rodentia; family Cricetidae; genus Cricetulus; species Cricetulus griseus. The sequence continues at coordinate 24,521,579 of NC_048596.1, read as the reverse complement.
AAATAATTTATTTTTTGAGACAAGGGTCTTATGTAACCCAGTCTGGGCCGAAGCTCACTATGTAGCTGAAGCTAGTTTTGAATTCCTGTCCCTCCTCCCTTTACTTCTCAAGTGCTGGAATTATAGGTGTGCACTGGCTATAATTTTTATGAGTCAATGTTTGAGGTATGAGGAGGTAGGTATGGGAGGGGTATGAAGAGGAGAAGAACACTCAGATCATAACAGCACACTCAGATAACCTTCTTGGTCTAGCAGAGAAACCCTGTCTCAAAAAAACAAAAGAAAATAAAACAAAAAATTTAAAAAAATTAATTGAAAAAAAAAAGAGACTAAAGCTGGCACTTACAGAGGCAAGAGACATGACATGAAGGGCTGTCTTTATGGCTATGTTCTTACTAAGGAGTCATAGGCCAGCCTGGGCTACATAGCAAGACCTTGTCTCAGAAACAAACAAAATCCAAGGCTGGGAATGAGGAGAGCTGGGGATGGCTCAGCCAGTAAAACGCTTGTTTCAGTGGCATGAGGGCCTGAGTTTGGATCCCTGACAACCAAGAAAGAAGCCAAGTGTGTCTGTGAACGCTGAGGCAGGAGGATCCCAGACTAGCCAGATTGCTCCAGTGAGATGGTCCAATCTTCAAAGGTAAGGTGGAAAGCAGTTACAGAAGATACCATATATGGACCTCTGACCTTCACATATATGTGCACATGTTCACGTGAACAAATAAATGCAACAGGATACTGGGGCTGGACACCGGCCTTAACTTTTATTGACTGTGCTTGTTTGGGCTGGAAATGTAAGTTATATGAGAAAGATATGTGAAACAAGAGTAGAAAAGGAAGGGCCCAGGACCAGCACAGGAAGACTTGGTGGACTTTGCAGAGCCCCCGTTGAGGGACCTACCCTGCCTGGGGAGTGGTGGGTGGATGGGGTGGGGGGGGCTGGGGGTGGGGGAGGAGGGATGAGAGTGAGGAGAGGGAGAGGGAGAAGGGACTTACATGTGAAATAAGCTTGTTCCCTAACTAGAACTAATAAATAAATTTAAAAAAGAAAAAGAAAAAAAATGAAGGGAAATACAAGCAAATAAAAACAAACTTTCCTTTCTCTAAAAAAACAAACAAAAAAGAGTAGAAAAGGCTATATGTAGATTCATTTTCATAAGCCTTCATTTGTGAGTGCGCCAATGAATTATATATTCTTCATGCTTTCTTTCTTAGCTTTTAAGGTTTGGTTTTCCCTAATGTGTGTAAAACACAAATGTATTTAACGAAAATATAAGAGAGAGTTAAGATCTCACTGTATTTGACACAGATTTAATGCCACTGTGTGAAAGACACTGTGCTTTGCGATTTATAAAGTGTGTGAGAGAGGTTGGATTTGTGATAGACATAGTAACATCGTAAAATGAAGGGCCACCTGAATGTGGGAGCCCAGTGCTGACGCCCTCTTACCTTCAGTTCACAAGTGACAAAACTCAGCATTGGCTTAAGGGCACCAGGACAGCAGATTAAACAGTGAATCAGATGTGCCTAAGAGCTTTGAGATGTTTCCCTGTGTCATCAGAAAAACGAATGTGGCCATGTACCTCCACTCCCCAGCTAAGTCTCACTAACAACAGTACGGAGATTAATTTTAAAGGTCAAGCTCAAAATCAATAGGCCCTGCAAGAAGAAATGGCAGTGCAGTATTGGAAGCAAGAACCTGATGTGCATTGACTTTCCAGAAAACATGCGGAAACCCAAAGCAGTGAGCAGCCTTGGTGCCTCATCCTGTAATCCTACCATGGTGGAGCCCGGGGCAAGACACTGCAGAGAAGGGCAGTGACATGGCTCAGGCTTAAGGAAGTTTGTTGCTTTTCTGGACCAGAGTTTGACTCCTAGCACCCACATTGAGAAGCTCATAACTGCCTGTAACTATAGCTCAAGGGAATCTTGAGCTATACACACACACACACACACACACACACACACACACACACACACACACACTCACACTCATACACACACTCATAAACACATACTCACATACATACACATTCATACACACATACATACTCTCATACACACTCATACACACATACACACTTACTCATGCAATTATTTATGAACTTGAAAGATAGAGACAGAACGACTAAGCAAGATGTAAGGGCATCTTGTTCACTTGCTGAGTTCTTAAAAGCTCTGAACAGCAGGAAAGAGTTCAGTCAGCAAATTGAGGACTTGAGTTTGACGCCCAGAATGTACATAAAAAGTCAGGCCTGGTAACACACGCTTGTAACCGCCAGTGCTGGAGAGGCAGAGGCAGGACAATCCCCAGAGTTTGGTGGCCTGTCTGTCTATCCTTATTGGTGATTTCCAGGCCCCTATGGGAGACTGCCTCAACAAGATAGATAACTCCCAAGAAACAACGCTCAAGGATGACCTCTGGCCCCCACACACATGCAGGCATACACACGAGTCCCGGGGTGAACATGTCAGGGGAAGAACAAGGACTTACTGCAGGTGTGTTTCACACTGCTCCTGGCCGACCGTTGGAGGTTTATTCTCCGAAGTGGCGACTCAGCAAAGCTCTGGACTTAGGGTCTCAGTCACCCCTGCAGGCAGCGAGGCCGTCCTGAAAATAAGGGAATCAGAGAGTGTCTAGGTGGGAGGAGCCAGCTCCCCCCTGACCGATGTCGACTTGGCATCCTGGATTGTAAACCGGTAATTTGGGTGTGGCTTTTAGGCCACTTTACCTTGTTCTGATTTCTGGGAGAAGTTCAAATTGCAGTTCCTGTCTGGGTGGCGGTTTGGTAACGAATCAGAATCCTTAACCGTGGTGGTTGGGGCGCGAGGATCCCGGCTTCGTGGCTGCCCCGGGGTTCTCTGAAGTCAGCTCTAGCTCCAGGGGTACTCTGGGTCGACCCAGAGTTTGCCGGAGCTGCAGGAGATGTTAGATCAGAGGAAATGTTTGTGCAAAGACAAAGTCTATTGAAAATAGAAAAAAGATATTAGATGCTACAGCCAAGGTGCAAGTGCTGTTGCCGAGTATGAAGACTTTAATGGAACAGCAAACGACGGTTTTGCGAGGTTCATGACTAAACTGTGAAGAAGAGCAAAAGTGATGGAAGACATTATTTCAGATTGGATACACGACCCTTCGTGGCTAGTCCCTGGCTGCTGTTCTGTGGACCCAGAACCTCATGTCCGGCATCCTCGGCCGAAGATAGCCATCTGCCTCCCAGAGAATGGGAGACTTGAGGGCTTAAATGGAGCAAGATCCCAGTTTCCTGCTGCAGAGCCCACTGGTGCAACGAAAACAATCAGGGGCCAAGAGGAGCAAAACAACTGTAGTCTATTCTCCAAAAAGACCTAACAGTCATTAATACGATCAAGCTGAACAGCAGAGAGTCAAAATATCTGAGAGAACAGAAATCCATTTAACAGAAACACAAAAAGGATGAGTCCATTAGAGTTGCATACTCTAGCCCCTGCCTAACAGCGATTGACGATCAAACAGAAAATGCAGGAGGCCAAGAGCAGCCCAGTCAGCAGCCTCAGTCATCTCCAACTGTTGACATTTGCAGAGCACCCATCTGACAAACGAGGGGGAACATTATTCTCAAACTCAGGCAAAACCTTCACTGAAGTCACACTCTAGATGGAAAAACACCCTTTAACAAGCTTAAAAAGAAAAGTTCTACAAAATAGGCCTCAGCTGCTGGCATGGTGGCATATGCCTCTCATCCCAGCACTCAAGAGGCAGAAACACCAGGATGGTGAGCTGGAAGCCAGCTTGGGCTATTAGAAAGACTCTATCTGAAAGCCAACAAACACACTCTCAGACTGCAGTGAAATGAAACCAGGAATAACACAAACCTAACTGGGAATCCTCCAAATAGTTGACAGTTGCACACTACACTTCTAAGCCTCTAGACCCAGCTACTTGCAAGCAGAGGCAAGAGGATGTTTTTGAGTCCATCCTAGGTTCACCATCTCAAAATTGCAAACACACACACACACACAAAACAAAAAACAAAAAACAAGAATAAAAAGCCCAATATATTAATTACTAAATAGCACATTGATCAAAGAAGTCTCAAAAGAAACCTTTTAATATTTTAAACTGAATGAAAATATTGTTTATTATAAAACAAAACGGGGGGGTGGAAAAGATCTGCCATGCTGAATAGCACATGTAAGAAAACGACGGTACCAGGGCCTGCAGTCCTAGCATGTTCTTGGGAAGGAAAGGAGGTAGGAGAGTATGGAGGGGGCGGGTGGAGGGGTACAGGAGAGACTGCTGCTGATGTAATCCTTGCTAAGTATGCACAGAGCCACCAGGGGTTTCATCCCCACTATGAGACAAACTGGACATGCTGGCACAGTTTATCTCAGCACTTGGGAGACAAAATTCATAACTCATCTGCATAGCATGTTAGACAGCAGCCCAGGCTACATAAATCCTTTCTACAAAGAACAACAAAACCAACCAACCAGAATATAAGCCCAAAGCAAGCAAAAGAAAACACACACACACACACACACACACACACACACACACACACACACACACACACACAGAGTAAAATGCAGTGACACTGAAAACGGGAAAGTGATGGAGAAATTTGGGTCCTCTGAAAAGATAGAGCAACCCTCTCTCCTGGTTAACCAAGAAAATGAGAAAAGATGCAAGCTTCTGTTACCAGAAACGGAAGAGAGTCCATCAGTCCTAACCACAGGATGTTTTCCTTAGCATGCATGGCGTTGTCTGTGTGTGTCTATGTCTGTGTGTGGTACATGTGTACCATGGTTGCACATGCAGGTCAGAGGGCAACATGTAGGAATCAGTTCTTTCCTTCTATCATGTGGTTCTGAGGATCAAACTCAGGTCACCAGGCCCTGATAAATATACGAGGAGTATCACAAACAGTTCTGCACTTTCAACCTCAGTGTAGAGGAAATGGGCTTTGGCCAGGAGTGGTACCTCACATCAGTTATCTCGAGAGAGTGAGGAAGGATTAGAGTGAGCTTAGAGTCAGCCTGGGACACATGAGTTCTAGGCCAGCCTAGGCTATAGAGTAGGATCCTATCACAGACAAAGGAAGAGCAAAAGGAGAGAATGGAGGGAGCAACCAGTTCCTTGAAAGATAGCATCTACCAAACGTCACTGAAAGAGAAATCAATGGGTAGTCACATGATTATTTTGAAAATCACACAACCAATAGCCTTCCAAAAAGGAAGGCATCAAGTCCAAGTAGTTTTATGGGTAAAGTCTAACAGATAAGCGAGGAAGAAATAGTCCCACTTGTCAGAAGTTGGAATAGACTTATTCTGTGAGCTGGCATTGTTGGTGAGCTCTGACTTTGGGGTGTTTGTGTTAATCCCCAATCCTCACACGATTGCAGAGTTGATTAGGATGTAAGGATCCTACCTTTTGTCTGGAATTAGATCTTTAAAAATAGGCTGGGAATGTGGCTGTGTTGGTAGAGTGCTTGCCTAGCATGCATGAAGCCACGGATTCAATCCCCAGCTCTACATAAATCAGACAAGATAGCAAGTACCAGAAACTCCACCGGGAAGGTCAGAAGTTCAAGGTCATCCTTGGCTATAAAGTGAGCTCTAGGTCAGCTACCCTGCATGAGACCCTACCTCAAAAAAGGGATTTCACAGCACTATGAAAATCAATGGAGGTATAACTGGAATTCTAATTGGTCTTAATAATAAAAACCCAGAGTCAGATATAGGGGTAAATGCTGAAAGATCAGAGAGACCAAGGAGCAAGCTACAGTCACTTCTTAACTAGCCAACTCCTCAGCCTGAAAAGGGGGTGAGTTTCTGTCTCACCTGCCTTATATTCCTCTCTCCACCCAGCCACATTACTTCCTGTTCCCTCCTCCCTACTGCTGGGATCAAAGGCATGAGATCCCAAGTATTGGGATTAAAGGTGTAATCCCTGTTTGGCCTCTATGGTTAACTAGTAGCTAGCTCCACACTCTGATCTCCAGGCAATCTTTATTTGTTAGAGCACAAACCAAACAAAATATTACCACATGAAGGTTTTTCAAAAAAACTAAACAGATTAGTGTATAAGAAAAATTTGGTAGGTATGCACAAGGGATTTTTACTTAATTATAAAGAAAAATTAAGCTATAAAATTTGCAGGGAAATAGATGGAGCTAGAAAATATTAATTTACTCGTTTTGGGAGGTGCACATGTGGAGGTCAGAGGACAACTTTTGGGAGTCAGTTCTCTCCTTCCACCATGTGGGTCTTGGACATCAGGCTCATGGGGATCAAACTTTGTTGTCAGGCTTGTCAGCCAAGCGTTTTTACCCACTGACAGACAAATACTGCATGTTTCATTCATATGTGTATCCTTTTTATTTTGTTTTTTTTTAGAGACAGGGTTTCTACATGGCCCTGACTGTTCTGGAACTCCTCTGTAGACCTGGAGATCTGCCTGCCGCTGCCTCCCAAGTGCTGAGACTGAAGGTGTGCGCCACCACTCACTGCCTGGCTCATGTGTGTGTCCTGACTTCTAATTTGTGTGTTTGTGTATTTATATGGAAGTGAGTGTGAGTGCAACTTGGAAAAGGGCCCATGAGAGGAGAAAAGCAGGGAGGGAGGAGGGTAATAGATCTGTGATGGGAAAGTGGGAGCTGGGATACTAGGCATGGGAGGAGGAAAATGCCAGTACTGGAGGTGAGCTGGGGAACGTAGCTCAGTGGGAGAGCAAGTGCTTACCACACGAGTCCCTGTGCTCAAGACCAAGCACCAAGTGAATAATAGAGGGACCACACTGATACAACGGGGCTTCTCTCCTTTCCAATGGAGGGGAGTGGAGAAATTTGGAGTTCTCCTTTCTGCTCAGTTTTGCTGCAAACCTAAAACTGTCCTCTCCAAATGTGATTCATTAGTTAAAAAAATGGGATTGGGAATGGAGAGATGGCTCAACGGTTAGGAGCACTTACAGCTCCTAACGGGGGACCTGGGTTTGGTTTCCAGCATCTACATGGTGTCTCAGGACCATCTGTAATCCAGTCCCAGAGATCTGCCACCATGCATGTGGTGCACATATATACGGCAGGCAAACGCTCATACACATGTAATACATCTTTAAAAGGTGTTAATTAGGGTTGACTCATTAACGTAAAACGAGAAACTCCTACACAATCTATAGGCAAAAAAAAAAAAAAAAAACCCGCCCTATTTGTGAGTTAGGCATGGTATCACAGCATGTGAGAGGTAGATGCAGGAGGATCAGTAGTTCAAGGCTAGTCTCAGTCATGTGGTGGATTCCAGGAAAGCTTCAGCTAGATGAGACAATGGGGGTTGGAGGAGCCACGGGGTCAGCTAGCTGGAGGTTTTAGATAATGTCTGGTGGCAGCATGGAGAGTCAGGGGAGGTGTGCCGATGTTGGCATCAAAGAGTAATGCTGGGCTCGATCGGAAGATGCTGACAGCCAGGAGGAGAGAGGGGGGAAGTTGAAACACCCTTAGGATACCAAGTAGGGGAGATGGGAAAGGGATTGGAAGCAGTGGCCTGAGGATTCTCAGTTTTCTAGTTAGTGTCTGGGAGGACACTGCTGGGGGTGACACCTTCGTCACTACACACATGTAGTGTATCACAACACACATACAGACCACAATACACTGCTCTCGGCTGTTTGTCTCTGTCTGCTGTCTGTGCATTTGCTCACAGAAATGGTCTGTGAGACTTGATCTGGTTCCTACCCAGAAGAAGTCACAGGCTGTGACAGGTATAATAAGGTAGAATAAGGGAACAGCCTAGGGTTTGTTTTTGTTTTTAAATTTTATTTATTTTGAATAGTTCTGCTTAAAAAGAAATTCACTCACTAATCAATGGGATACATCAAACTATGCTTCTGTCCCTGGAATCTACACAGTGGAAAGAGAACCTGTTGCTGGAGTTTCTTGCCCTGGCAGGTCCTGTTGTCCTTCAGCCCCAAATAAACACACAGATGCTATATTAATTACTAAACTGTTGGCCAATGGCTAGGGCTTCTTATTGGCTAGCTTGGTCTTAATTATTAACCCATTTCTATTAATTATTTCCACATGGTCTTGGCTTACTGGAGAATGCTCTACGTGTCCTCTCTTCCTGGGCTCTTATCTTAGCAGAGAAGGGTCTGAACCCGTTACTCTTTCCTCGGCTGCACGGTGTCTCTCTCTGCCTCTCCCCAGCCGCCTTCTCATCTACTAGCCCCACCTCTTTTCCCACCTCCATTGGCCAAACAGTGCTTTATTCATCAACCAATAAGAGAAACAGATATCCAGAAGGTCATCCCATACCATCTCCTCTTTTCCGTCTAAATAAAAAGGGTTTTAATTTTAACATAGTAAAATTTTATATAACGAATCAGTGATCAAGTAAGAACTATAGTTAACAATATTTAGTTCATTAACATTTGGCAAAATTTATAGAAAATACCCTGTCTTTGTGAGTCTACAGTTTTATGTGTAACTTATCTGTTATCATAACTAAGGAAAACCATAACCATAACTGTCTTCAACTTCATCAAAGACCTCAGAAGGATAATATATTAACTCTAGAATTGACAGAGACATCTCACTGCCTGGACAGTCACCCAAAGTTTCTCTGTAATGTTGGGGAATCCATCTTCAGTGTACAGGCCTATTGTGGCAGACTTCTCAGTGAAGCAGGAAATTTGAAACTGTCCACCTGCATTGGCAGTTAGTCATTTTTCTCTGTGTCCTGCAGAATGTCTGGCAAACTTTTCCATGAAGCAGGAACCCCGAAGGACTGTCTCATTTTGTTTTGGAAAATTTAGCAGTCACTTTCCTGTGTGTTCTGTATGTCCAGTTTGGACAGCATACATTCAAACAGTCCAGGCAAGAGCAGTTTCTTGTTTAAACTGCTAGTCTCGCCATATTGAAATCAACTCCAGATCGAGTTTCTTCAATGTCTATCCTCCTTTTTGATGTAATTGGTGTTGCCAGGAGCAGTTGTGTCTCATTGTCATGAAAAACCCTAAACCATTTTAAATGCCATATTCTGTAGGTCTTTAAAAGGTTTGAAGACTATACATCTCAGATATATATCTGTATATCTAGAAAACCTAACTTACGTAAGTTTTTACTATTATGGGTGACAGTAATCTGTATTTAATTATACATTATTACATTTTTAAATGAGCTGTACAAGTACAATACCTAAACAAGAAGAGAAATATACATATAACAAAATGGATCTTAAATTTGTATCAATAAATCAAAATCCATACCAATGAAAAATATTCATTTCTATATCATATTCCCTTTTTTTACTTTAGAGATTGACTGTGATCATTAACCATTTATAACCAATTCAATTTAAATGAAAAAGTTATAATATTTGGGAATTTGGGCATCATTCTCTCCAAACTTCTTCCTGCTGTTTGGGGGCACTGTCAATACCATGGTGATCCTTAGAAAACCCAGAAACCTGGTCAAATACTGACTGTAGTAGTCTGCAAGGCTGCATTGTCCCAGCTGTTTGGATGTGGATCACCTGGGCTACTGCTTCAGGGGGTCTTGCTTGATCAAACCATATTTTAAAACATATTGTAAACCCTTTAGAGGTTTTTTCTTCATCTGAATCTGTCTTTACTGTATATCACTATCTTTTTCTGGCCATGAATCTTTTATTTGCTAAACAGCATGGCTAATTTTTTTTTTTTGGTCTATGGAGGCTTTTTATTTATGTTTTACATCTCTAGAAAAAGAATCCCAGGATTTTCCCTCCTGTTTTCATCTTGCTTCTTCATGGTCCATGATGGCCAGCTGAGGTTGTCAGTACAATGAAGCCAAACTGACAAGACAGGAGCAGATTGTTCTGCCATTTTTCTAGGTCTCTGAGCTGCACATCAAATCTAGGGCTGGTCACTCCACACTTGTTCAACCTGCCTGTGAGGTTCACGACAATTTTCCCAGCTCTGTGGTCATCGATGATTTCAAATTCACCAATGTAACCGTGCTTCATCATCACAGTTAGGAACCAAAGGATGACTTTGGAGCAGGGCCTGATGAGGACATGGCGTTTGCCTCCTTCTCAGCATTGTTGATGCTCTTCAGAGCATCGGCCAGAATATTCATGAGCACCATGGTGACTGCGCAGAAAGATGGCGGAAAGTCAGCACAGCTAAATTTTTATTTATTCTAGTTAGGGAACAGGCTTGTTTCACATGTAAGTCCCTTCTCTCTCTCCCTCTCCCTCCCCTCACCCCCATCCCTCCTCCCCCACACCCAACCTACCCCTCACCCCATCCACCCACCACTCCCCAGGCAGGGTAGGGCCCTCAACAGGGGCTCTGCAAAGTCCACCAAATCTTCCTGTACTGGTCCTGGGCCCTTCTCCATGTGTCTAGGGCCAGAGTGTATCCCTTCACGTGGGATGGGCTCTCAAAGTCCCTTCTTGCACCAGGGAAAAATACTAATCCACCACCAGAGGCTCCCTGGAGTGCAGAGGCCTCCTTATTGACATCCATGTTCAGGGGTCTGGATCAGTCTTGTACTGGCCTCCCCGACAGCATCTGGGGTCAATGTGCTCCCCTTGTTCAGGCCAACTGTTCCTGTGGGTTTCTCCAACCTGGTACAGACCCCTTCACTCTTCATTTCTCCCTCTCTTCAACTAAATTCCCGATTTCAGCTCAGTGTATATCTGTGGATGTCTGTCTCTGCTTCCATCAGCCACTGGATGAGGGCTCTAGGATGGCATAAACAGAAATCATCAATCTCATTTTAGGGGAAGGGCTTTTAGGTTATCCTCTCCACCTTTGCCTGGATTGTCAGATTGTGTCATCCTTGTAGGTCTCTGGAGATCTCCCTGGTTCCAGATCTCTTCTTGGACCTATAGTGGCTCCCTCTGATATGGTATCTCTCATCCTGCTCTCCTCTATTCTTCCCCCAACTCAATATTTCTGCTCCTCCATTTCCTCTCCTCTACTCTTCTTCTCTTGCTCTTATTGTAGCAGCTCCCTCCCCCCTACCCTCATGCTCCCAATTAGCTCAGGAGTTCATGCCACTTCCCATTCCTGGGGACCATTTATCCCTTAGAGTCCTTCATGTTTCCTAGTTTCTTTGGTGAAGAGGATTATAGGCTGGTAATCCTTTGCTCTATGTCTAAAATTCATATATGAGTGAGTACATACCATGTTTGTCTTTTTGTGACTGGGTTACCTCACTCAGGATGGTTTCTTCTAGTTCCATCCATTTGCCTGCGAATTTCAAGATTCCATTGCTTTTTTCTGCTGAGTAGTACTCCATTGTATAAATGTACCACATTTTCTCAATCCATTCTTCAGTTGAGGGGCATCTAGGTTGCTTCCAGGTTCTGGCTATTACAAACAATGCTGCTATGAACATGGTTGAACATATGTCCTTGTTGTATGAACATGCACTATTTGGGTATATACCCAAGAGAGGAATGGCTGGATCTTGAGGTAGACTGATTCCCATTTTTCTGAGCAACCGCCATACTGATTTCCAGAGTGGTCTTACAAGTTCGAACTCCCACCAGCAATGGAGGAGTGTTCCTTTTTCTCCACATCCTCTCCAGCATAGATTGTCATTGGTATTTTTGATTTTAGCCATTCTGACAGGTGTGAGGTGGTATCTCAGAGTTGTTTTGAGTTGCATTTCTCTGATGGCCAAGGATTTTGAGCACTTTCTTAAGTGTCTTTCAGCCATTTCAGATTCCTCTGTTGAGAATTCTCTATTTAGTTCTGCACCCCACTTTTTAATTTCATTGTTTGGTGTTTTGGTGGCTAGCTTCTTGAGCTCCTTATATATTTTGGAAATCAGTCCTGTGTCAGATGTGGGATTGATGAAGATCTTTTCCCATTCTGTGGGTGGTCGTTTTGTCCTACTGACTGTTTCCTTTGCCTTGTAGAAGCTTCTCAGTTTCAGGCGGTCCCATTTATTAATTGCAGACCTCAATGTCTGTGCTACTGGTGTAATGTTCAGGAATCGGTCTCCTGTGCCAATTTGTTTAAGGGCAATTCCCACTTTCTCTTCTATAAGATTCAGTGTGGCTGGATTTATGCTGAGATCTTTGATCCATTTGCACTTAAGTTTTGTGCATGGTGACAACAGGTATGGATCTATCTGCAATTTTCTGCATGTCTGAATCCAATTGTACCAGCACCATTTGTTGAAGATGCTATCTTTTTTCCAATGTATAGATTTAGCACCTTTGTCAAAAATAAGGTATTCATAGGTGCGTGGGTCAATATCAGGGTTTTCAATTCGATTCCATCGGTCTGTCTATTTTTGTGCCAATACCAAGCTGTTTTCAGAACTATGGCTCTATCGTAGAGCTTGAAGTCGGGGATGGTGATGCCTCCAGAAGATCCTTTATTGTAAAGAGTTGTTTTGGCTATCCTGGGTTTTTTATTTTTCCATATAAAGTTGAGTATTGTTCTTTCAATGTCTGTGAAAAACTGTGTTGGGATTTTGATGGGGATTGCATTGAATCTGTAGATTGCTTTTGGCAGGATTGCCATTTTTACTATGTTAATTCTACCTATCCAAGAGCATGGGAGATCTTTCCATTTTCTGGTATCTTTAATTTCTTTCTTTAAAGTCTCAAAGTTCTTATTGTACAGGTCTTTCACTTTTTTGGTTAGTGTTACCCCAAGATATTTTATGTTGCTTGTGGATATTGTGAAAGGTGATGTTTCCTTTATTTCTTTCTCATTAGATTTATCATCTGTATATAGTAGGGCTACTGATTTTTTTTTTATTTAATTTTGTATCCTGCCACTTTGCTGAAGGTGTTTATCAGCCGTAGGAGTTCCCTGGTAGAGTTTTTCAGGTCACTAATGTAGACTATCATGTCATCTGCAAATAGTGAAAGTTTGACTTCTTCCTTTCCAATTTGTATCCTTTTGGTCCCCTTTTCTTGTCTTATTGCTCTAGCCAGAACTTCAAGTACAATATTGAAGAGATATGGAGAGAGTGGACAGCCTTGTCTTGTTCCTGATTTTAGAGGAAACGCTTCAGCATGGCTAAATTTAAAGCAGATGTTTTAGCTGCTGGCTTTCCAACATGGTGGGGTATGTTTACCACAAGCACCTGGGAGGCAAAGGCAGGAAGATTGCTGTGTGTTCAAGGCCAGCCTGGTCTATATACAGAGTTCCAGGTCAGCCAGGGCTGCACAATGAGACCCTGTCTCAAAATAAATGGATATTCTTGCACTTACCCAACACAAATTTCTATCCTAAAGCTAACCCACCAGTTGTAATGTTAATATTTGACAATATACTTAATTGGAAATCAAGATCCAAAGGTCAGAAACTCAACTCCCACTCCCCGCACAAAAAAAAAAAAAACAAAAAAAAAACAGAATAAAAGAAGCCACCTGAGGTTGGCAGCAAATTTTAATTAAGTAAACACATAGGAGGAGGAGGCAGGGAGGTGCCGGAGGAGCAGAGGTACCGGACACTTGCTGGTAGAGGTCTACACAGTGTGATGGGCTTCAGGAAAACCTACGCATGTGTCTGGAGACACCAGAACTCGGGGGCAAACAGCAGCACAGAGCCAGTGAGAAGGCCATCTGTCATTCCAGGTTTAGAAGTTTCATGTGGTTCATGATTGGGTGATACTAGGTGGTTGTATATGTGTGTGCGTGTATGTTTGTGTGCGCACGTGTGTGTGTGTGTGTGTGTGTGTGAGTGTGCGTGTGTGTGTGTGGTGTGTATAATGTGTGGTGTATATTTGTGTGGTGTATATTTGCATGTGTGTGTGTCTGTCCCACCCTCTGGGCCATTCTTCCCCAGTCCTGGACACCTCCTGGTTGGCCTACCATTAACTTAGAAGGTTTGGATTCCCGGGATGGGCGTGGGGTGGGGTGCAATGTACCATGCAGGCCCAGCTGCGTCTGAAAGGCACGCCCCTCTCTTGGACCTGTGCTGTGAGGCATGCACAGCTCAGACCCTTGATGGCTCTGCCTCTTGCTTCCCTGGTCCCAGATCGGCACTCCACAACATACTCCCCACTCTGCATGCATGCTCTACACGGAAGCCCAACCCAACATACATCATGATGGATCAAGTAATAATTTTATCCTCAAACTGTAGCCTGTCCAACAGTGGCTCTCATGCCTCAAAACCAAGTTCATACCTCCATAATCCCCACAGACAGTCACTGCTCAGAGTGGTCACCAAGAAGGGACCCCTGAGCCTCTCTGCCATCCTCAGTGGCGGCCTTTGTCCTCACACTTGTCATCTCAGGGACAGTGATGGCTCCTGCACCTCAGGAGGATGGGGTAAATAGAGGGCAGGAGGGGGCGGTATGGGAACAAAAGTTCTTGAGGCTTTGGAGTGGCTTCACCTACATCTCTTTGGCCATCTCCACTTATCTAACAAGGGGACAAAGGGTCAGAAAGGGATTGGTACCTTAATAAGGCATGTAGGTAAAATGGGAGCATGAGCTCAGCCTACAACATGAGCAAGACCCTGGGTTCAGGAGGGAAGGGGGGAGGGGACGAGAGGTGACACACAGGATCCCAATTTTTTAAAAAAATATTTATTACATATATAGTGTTTTGCAAAAAGAAGACACTAGATCTCATTACAGATGGTTTGTGAACCACCATATGGTTGCTGGAAACTGAACTCAGGACCTCTAGAAGAGCAGTCAGTGTTCTTAACCACTGAGCCATTTCTCCAGAGCCAGGGTCAGTTTTTTGACAGCTGAACATTGGAGCAGGTTTTGCTATGTAGTTCCAGCTAGACTAAAACTTGCAATCCTCCTGCCTCAACCTCCTAAATTCTGGGATTATGGGTATGCATGCCCGGTTATTGCTACATTTTTGACCTGATTGGTATAACATAAATTGGAATAGGCATTGAAATCAGGTTTTGTGTGGAGCACTTTTCACGGAAGTGTTTTGTCTCCATCTGGTGGACAGTGCTGGTTTTGCGCTGCCAGCCCCACTCTTCCCCAGACAAGTTCAATCAGAAAGGCTATATAATGGGATCCAAGATCAACATCTAAAAAACAACACATAAAGAGGGAAGCATGGTGGTACAAACCTTTAATCCCAGCACTTGGGAGGCAGAGGCAGGCAAATCTCTGTGAGTTCGAGACCAGCTTAGGATAAAAAGTGAAACCTCAAAGAAATAAATAAGTAAAAAATAATAAAAGTCTTGCTGTTGTCCAAGGACCTGTGATCATTCCCTGGGACTCACATAACCACTCTTGGGTTATGTCTGACCTCCACATTGGTGGTGTAGCCCCTCACACACACAATAAAAAATATTTTTTTTAAAAAAAGGTAGGTATGATGGGGCTTGCTGGTCAGACAGCATGACTTAACCTGGGAGTCCCAAGACAAAAGATATTTTTAAAAACAAGGTGGACAGCACCTGAGGAATGACACCAGACCTCTGAGACACACACACTCACACAATTACGTTAAAATATTAAAAAGTTAAAAATAATTAACACTTCATAACTGATCACAGAGTCCCGAGAGATGAACAAGAACTGATGGATTCACTATTGGTGAAGACAAGGAAGTCTCTCTCTCCCCAGCCTCCGTGAAGCAGTGTGTTATGTATCCGTATGCACTCACTTGTGCCACAAAACTTCAGAGTAGATTCCTTGTGTTTTCGTTTGCTTTAAAAACATTTTTAATTTAGTTTATGTCCATTGGTGTTTTGCCTGCATGAATATCTGTGTGAGGATGTTGGGTTCCCTAGAAGGGGAATTACAGTTTTAAGTCACCATGTGGGTACTGGAAATTAAACCCAGGTCCTTTGGAAGAGCAGTCAGTGCCCTTAACTGCTGAGCCATCTCTCCAGCCCCTTGTTTGCTTTCTTAAAGATTCTTCCTACACAGTCAGGGCTACCTTTAGCTGTCATGTCCCCCATTTCCCAATTGCTGGGATTAGAGGCACACACAGCCAGACCCAGCTGGGGACAAACTCCAGGATTTGTTGCTTACCTCAAATGTGGACCAGCATCACATCCATGTGAGCCTTAGAAAAACTGGCCATGCTCATCTTTGTGTATGCCACCCATTAAGGACCCTACAATAAAGGAACCCTCAACTCCCCTTTGAGAACATACTTGTTAGCCACACGGTAGCCCTGGCCTGTAATCTAAACACTAGAGGTAGGAGTGTCAAAGGATTGAGGTCAGTCTGAATTCCAGGTCAGCCCTCATAGAACACTATCTCATTTTGTTCTTACCTCCACCCTCTTGGAAACAGGATCTCAATGTGTAGTCCTGGCTAGTTTTGAATTCATTACATAGACCAGGCTGGCCTCAAACTCAAGAGATCTGCCTGCCTCTAACTCTGTTGGGCCTAAGCCACCACACCAACTCCATTTGTATTTTATTTGAGACAGGGTCTTGCCATGAGGTCTAAGAATAAATTCTCCACACTCCCCTTCTTTGAAAACTTCCTGTAATCTCCATGCTCTGCCTGCCTGCACAGTCATGACCTGGTTGAGCACCCACTGCAGCTGGTTAGTTTTAATATGTAAGTTTCCATGTTCTGGTAACTTTACTCTTAAATTCTTCATACTTTGAGATACTGAAATATTTCAATCCCACTGGCGGTATATATGCACAGTTGGTTTGTTTGTGGGGCTGTCTTTGCCATCTTTTCTTATCACCATATCTTGTTAATAGCAGCTCTGAGGATTCCTCATGATTTTGTGCTTGTGACCATGTTGCCCAGTTGTATATTTCCCAGTGCTGATACCTTGTTGCACTGCCTAGGACCTCAGACACAAATCTAGAAGAGGTGTTCTCATGAGGGCCTCAGCAGAAGCGTCTGCACTCCTTCACTAAACGCCCGCTGTATCTACTTCATAAAGTTCCCTAGTGGGGTGAAGGCAGGCTCTTCATTTGCTGACACTTTCATCATTAGCTTCCTAAAATACTCTTATTAATCTACTGAAATGATCACATGCTGTTTTGCTCTCCATTTTGTTACTATGATAATACCAATAGAGAAGGGTTGCCTTCTAGATCTCCTAGAATATTAACCTAAAATGGTGTAATTTCCTGCTGTTAATTGACTGTGTGCCCTGGGGAGAAGGGCTTGAACTATGTACTCACTCTTTGATAATGGACAATCAAACCTTCCATTTCTTTTCATCTGTCTGGGTGACTTCCTTTTGTGTCAGTGACAGGGCTCAACAAGAGTTTGGTCTCCCACACCAAGGCTCCTATTTTACAAAAGTTATCTATAAAAGTCTGAAACTGAGCTACTTTAGCAAACAAGATACCAACATTTATGCACATAAATGTGTACGTGCACAAATATACACTAATCCACTGCTTTCTGCAACAGAGTAACAGAAGCCAGGAATCTTGTCAGATCGTGATGCTGAGGGGAAGCTGAGGGCGGGCACTATTCCACACCAACTATAAAATAATCCCACACAGAGAGTTTCGGTTCAGGAGATTTATTGTAAACAGGGTAACCCCAGGACCTCACCATACTGGCAGTGTCACATGCTCTTACACATCAACTGATTAAAAAGACTTTTTTTTAAGTCTCTGGTAACTCGTGACTTTTTCGCAAATCTCGCTTGCTAAGCTTGAGTACACGGCAGTCTCTGGGTAGTCTGTTCTTGTTCATGGACCACAACCTGGACCCGCTGAGATGAACCGGTCAGGATGTCAGGTGACACACAGGAGCTCTAGAGCACACTGAACACCATGGGCAGGTTCACAGAAGCAACATGGAATTGTTTTCCAGTCTCTTCAAGTGCCTCTTCTCATACAAAAGACATGCTTTTAACTGTACCCATCTTTTAAAAATGAGCTAAGTTACTCAACGGCATGTAATCATTTACAGAAAAGGTAGCAGACTGCTATCTGCTTTTACACTGATGGATTCAAATACTCAGAACTAATTTTAGATTTGTCTTGTATATATTTTGCAGTTCGATGAAAAGCTGCATAGTCACGCTGGGCGGGGTGACGCACGCCTAATCCCGGCACTTGAGAAGTGGAGGCAGGAGGATCAGGAGTTCAAAGTCAGCCTTGGCTGCTTGGCCAATTGCTTAGACGAGAAGGAAATGATGACTCACACCTTCTGATGGGACAGACAAGAACAGGTTTCTCACCGGGAGACTCTAAAACACGTGGATAGAAGACATCGCAGCACCACGGGGAGAGCGGCCTCCACAGCCGCCCAAGTTCACGTTGTTTGGAAAATGGCAAATATGAAAACTTAAGCTGTGAATAGCCAAGACTCTTTAGCAGAAAATCCTGGCAAATCAAGTCATACGGGGCAGTCAAATGTCACTTGGAAACGCCATTCTGCACTTTGCCTGAGTTGGTGGACAAACAGGAGCACTTTCTATTACTATTGCCTGTGTGTAGAAACATAGCCACGCTTGTTCTTGAAGCAAGTTTTAATAATAGCAAATATTTTAAAACAGCTGTTAAATCTACAGTAACATTTTCACCTAAAATAGTATTCTTGTGAGAAAAATATTCTTTAAAAGTCCACCCCAGTCATCATCTGTATGTTTATATTCATATATTCAAAAAAATAACACTTAAGGCAAGATGAGACTGGAAGCAGCAAGGGAATTTAGAGTCTTTCGGAGACTGCTATGTAAGAATGTAACCGTTTTATATCTCCAAAGAGGTGGCTTTGTATTTGCTGCCTTTTAAGTCCCTTAAAGGGGCAAATGATTTAGTTCACAGACTGATCGAAAATTCACCCTAGGAGTTCTGGGGGTCACAACAGGTGACGTTAGCACAGCATGTCTCACACGCTACACAGCAGCAAACATCTGCTGATGGAACACCAAAAACCAACTACGAAAACCAGAAACGTCAACAGAATTCAACGAGAGAAGAACCCACAGGAATCCTGAGAAATCCGAGCTTGATGGAAGGCTGACCTGTGTTTCTAGCACTGTAAATCGGGTGTGCTCGAGGGCTTTCCAGCATTTGACTAAGAAGATTAAAAAACATACCCAAATTTTATAAAAACATTAAAACCATGCCTTAGATAATCAGCAATTTCACTAATAAACGAAAATGACATTGCTTTGTGCATTATCTGCCAAATGTAATGTTTTCTGTCGGTTTACAGGAAACTATCAAATACAAAGCAGATTTGAGGATCAGTTCTTAAAAAGGTAATCCTTTCTAAATGTTTTGAAGCCTTTTAGAAAAAAGCTCTTATTTTCTTCAGACAAGTGACTATTTTACAGAATAAGGAAAAAAGATTCTATTAGGATACCCTTCTGCAGATTAAACAGTTGATATAAGGGAATTTCTCTTAGGACTAAAAAGGAAAAAAATTAGGATATTTAAGAGGCATGTATTTTAAAAATATTCTACATCTATAAGATTTTATAATTTTATTACTTTGGGTTTTTAACATTTCTACATAATAACGTCTGATAACTCTTTTCTGTTTGTCTCTCTAATAGCAAGCCAGAAACTACTCAAGTGGTTAAGACTGCTCCCCCAGCCCTGAAAGATACAGGAACGTATCCACTCTCTTCAGAGCTTTGCAGCCATGAAATTAATATGTGGCTTCACAAGGGGAAACAGTGGCAGGCCACGCTTGAACTCTGTCATGTTATGAACCACTTCAGGCTGAAAAGGAAAAAAAAGTTTTCTTTAGTGTTTCATTTAAAAATTATACTGAACAGCATATCAACTTTTGGTGGGAGGCTGGGGTGTTGGGGAGGAGGCGGTGTTTACAATACTGCACCCAGGCCGGAGGGTCATGGGTGAGTCTGCAGAGACTCAGTGCATGGGGCCCTGGGCCAGAAGACAACTAACTCTTGGCTTTCGCCTGGGCAGATACAGGCTGACTCGACCACCCAGCAGAAGTCTGATGACTTTGCCCATTTTCTCACCCTTCAAGTAAATGCTAGTCTTTCAAGATTATTAAATACGGAGACACTATAGGAAGGGCCACACACTCTCACTCCAGTAGTCAAATCTGGGAAAGCTAGGCTGGAGATGGCTTCGTGCAGAGTGACACAGTCCAGGCCAGAGGCAAAGACAGAAGTAGAGGAGCAACCCTGCATTCCTAGTATTTGTGAGGTCGAGGTAGGGGGATTAGGAGTTCAAACCAGCTTCAGCTACACTGAGTTTCAGGCCAGCCTGCGCTACATGACCCCCAAACAAAAGAAAACAGAGGCAAAGGCAGACAAGGGCAAAGGCTGAGTGATGGAACATTCGAGAAGACCTGAAGTAGCTTCAATACTAGTGACCTGAACCTCTAGGTTTTCACGTGTTCTGGTGAATGAGCTCTTTCTAAGTAGGAAGAACTCCGACAATGCCTGATGTTTCTTACCTGTGGCAAGGCTGGCGCTTCTGACAAGTTTATATCATTCTGAGGGGGGAACTCTCCAACAACAGGACCTGGAAGGAAACCAAAACTTACTATTTACTCCATACTTGCAACAAGATCAATTTTAAAAAAATCCAAGATAGACTTAGGTCATTTAAAAAATAAACCATACCAGGCCTTTAACACACTTTTCAGATCCTGCCAAGCACCCGCTCCATGTTGGTGCCTCTGAGGCCATATAACCTTGGCCTCGCATTTCTAGAGCCCAGGTCTGACCTGATTAGACTCTGAGGCACTGACCTTCTGGGAAAGCAAGAGAGGAGGACGGGGCAGGTGAGCCGCACCTGCAGGCCTTCCCCACAGCCACTTCTGGAGATGACTTCTTTATCACTCCGTCCCCCCTCCCCCTGAACTTCTGCTTGTCTTGTTTATGTGTCTTCACTTTCTGGTGCTTTGTAAGGCGAGTTACTATGGTAAGGGACAGCCATCATATGGCTCAATATCAGATTAAAAATGGAATTTTTAAAACGTCAGTAGCCAATACTTACAAGAATCCATTTCCCTGGCAAGAACATGGACGGATACTTTATGTCTCCTTGGTGCATCCACGGCCAACATTTCCTAAGCACAAAGAAAACCAAGGTCACCTTCTTATGCTGTTAAGAAACTTAGAACAAAGTTCTCTCTGAGGCCCTCTTTTCTTTCCTCTCGTGTGATTTTACTCTAAAAGATTCAAGGAGGCAGGCAAGACTTAATTTTCTTTTTTTGAGGTGGTTGGAATTGAACCCAGAACCTCACTCATGCCAGGCAGATGCTCTATCACTGGGCTATACCTACCCCTAGCACTGCCAAGAGTCATTCCCATTTTTATAGATGAGGAACCAAGCCCAAGGGAATTAAGTGATTTGCTCAACTCATAGTTAATATATGCCTGAGTCTACACAACTACTTCAGTATTTACTAGTGGTCGTTTTTTCAGATAGGGTCTCACTACATAGCCCTGACTGGCCTAGAACTCAATATGTAGACCAGCCTGGCCTGGACAACTCACAGAGATCAGCCCACTTCTGCCTCCCAAATCCTGTAATTATAGGCATGTGCCACCATGCCTGGCTGATCTTTTCTTACATTTATTATCTGTGGAGATGGGCACAGTGTGGAAGTTAGAGGACAACTATCTGAAGTCTACCCTCTCCATCTACCTTTTGGGGTCAGGCTTTATGGTGGGTGCCTTTATCTGCTGAGCCACCTCATGTCTGGGCCACCTAGTGATCGTAAACAATTCTTTATCCCTACCTTTTCTTTCTTTCTTTTTTAAAAGACGGAGTATTACTATGCAGCCCAGGTAGGCCTTAAACTTGCAATCCTCCTGCCTCAGCCTACCCAGTGCTGGCTCCTCTAGCAATCTTCACTCAGATCACTGTCCTTGTTTCTCTAAGAACTGTCAAATTCTGCACCAAGGGTCTGCTGGTAAGCTGTGGCTCCTCATTTATCACAGGGACAGGAAACGAATACTGGGTAAGTCGTGCCTTGTATATGGCAGTCTCCTGCATTATTCTCAGTAAGCTGTCACGATGCTGCTCATGCTAATGATTGGGCTCAATGACAACTGCGGTGCTTGAGTCAACAGCTTGCAAGCATCTCTAGGTTCTTTTGAAGGATTCCCTTTGCTTACAGCCTCAAATGACAGCAGAGCTAGGAGAGATTCTCCAGACCTTTCCCTAAGGCTGGAACATTACTACGATTGCCAAAGGGGTGATCATTGTGACGAAGCTTCTTCTGAAGCCTTAGCCAATGAAACATGTTGTCTTCTCAGAGGGGAAAGATCATGAGACAAACCAAATCCACTCTACAGCTGTGAGTAGACAATTATCATAAAACTGCTTCTGGGTATCTAAAGGAAGCCTTGCTGCTGTAGTGTAGCAAGTCGGACCCCAGCTTCCCCAGTTCCTGACAGAGCGTGGACTAGATTTCTAAGGCTGCTCTGACCTCTTCTTTTAGAAGCTCAAGGACCTGTATCCAGCACCATGGAATACCTTGTCTGAGAACTTCTTACTCTAGTAAAAAGTTTACTTCCTAAAACAAACAAAACAACAACCACAGGGTCTTAGCCCTGTGAATGGTGCACACCTTTGATCCCAGCACTCAGGAGGAAGGCAGGTGGATCTCGTGAGTTGAGGCCAGTCTGGTCCACAGAGTAGTTCAAGAACAGCCAGAGCTACATAGTGAGACCTTCTCTCTACCCCCCCCAACACACACTGCCCCCTGCCATAAAAGACAGGGTCTCACTGTGTAGCCTTGGCTGGCCTGGAACTCTCTAAGTAAAGCAGGCTAGCCTTCAAGTCAGAGATTCATCCATATGCCACTTTTACTAAAGGCATGTGCCATCATACGCGACATAAAAAAAAAATCTATTCTTGACCCCTCTTACTTCAACAGAAGTAATGAGTTTGGCCATCCATTTCTACCCCCTAAATGGCTCAGATATCATCACTCAAAAACATGTATTCTAAACAGATGTATACATGGCTATTATCCCACAGCCCCAAAGAGGCAGAGGCAGAGGCAGAGGCAGAGGCAGAGGCAGGAATGTTTTGAGTTCAAGGCCAGCATAGACTATAGAATGAGTTCCTGCCATAAAAAGCAAAACAAGGGCTTGAGAAATGACTCAGTGTTTTAAGATGAACTCAGAGCAACTGAGTTGCTCTAAGTACCAATGTCAGGCTGCTCACAACTGCCTATAACCCCAGTTCCAGAGGATCCAATGATCCCTTCTGGCCTCCGAGAACACCTTCACTCATGAGCAAATATCCCCTCAACACAATAAAAAAGAAATCTTGTTTGTTTTGAGACATAGTCTCCTTTTGTGTGTGGGGGGCTCAGGCATGCTTACTACATGGGTCCTGGGGCCTGAACTCAGGTCCTCTTGCTTATACAGTAATCACTTTACCACTGAGTTCCCTTTCTAGCTCTATATTCCCCCTTCTGTATTGTCAGGGTGATGTGACTTCACTAATACCTTTTTGCACACCCAGAAAACAGCAGCTTTGTGGTTTTACACACGAGGGGAAAGAGGCATTGGTGACTGTGGACAGTATAAACTAATCAGTTTTGTCTATGAAACTTCCAAGTCAGGGCTGTTTTCTTTCCTTTTCTGGTTTCTCGAGACAGAGCTTCTCTGTGTAGCCTTGGAACCTGTCCTAGAACTAGTTCTGGAGACCAAGCTGGTCTCGAAAGCATAGAGATCCCCCTGCCTCTGCCTCCTGAGCCCTGCGATTAAGGTTGTGCGCCACCACTGTCCAGCCCTGTTTTCTTTTCTTGACTCTCCTCCTGCCACAGCTCCACTGGTGATGGACTGAAGGGGTGTGGAAAGCCCTAGATGTAACTAGGTAGTCCTCACTCTCCATACACCCATCCTTAAGAGAACTGCAAGCGCCTCCACGACAAAGCACTGGAAAACGACACTACAGATATCTCTCCCTGAAAGATTTGAGCATAGCAGCACATAGTTCCTGATCAGACAGCTCATAATCACAAATATAATCCAGGCTAAGTGGCTAGAACTTGGGTGGCAGTTCCCTGGTGCTAAGGTAATTGCAGACTATAATTTTTTCTTTATCCTAAATCAAGCATAAAAGTACTTTATGTAAATTAGAGGTTCTAACAAATCACAAAGAACAAGCAACACTTCAAGTAAGTACAACTCTACTGTGGCATAAATTTTGAAATTCATTTGACATGTTGTACTGCCTAGTTTTATGTCAACTTGACACAAGCTGTAGTCATCTTGAGAGGAAACCTCGACTGAGAAAATGCCCCATAAGATCCAACTGTACGAAAGCCTGAAGAGCATTTCCTCAATTGGTGATTCATTGGTGAAGGCCGAGCCCAGGGTGGGTGCCATCCCTGGGCTGCTGGTCCTGCGTTCTGTAAGAAAGCAGGCTGACCAAGCCATGGGGAGCAAAACAGAAACAGCGCCCCTCCATGGCCTCTGCAACAGCTCCTGCCTCCTGCTTCCTGCCCTGTTTGAATTCCTGTCCTGACTTCTTCCAATGATGAACTGCAATGTGGGAGCGTAAGCCTAATAAACCCTTTCCTCTTCAGGTTGCTTTGGCTATGGTGTTTCATCACAGCTATTGCTAACCCTAACTAGGACATGTACTCATTTTATACACTACTCTTACGTCATTAGGGAGGTAGAGACTTAGATAGAACAATGATTCTCTTAAAGCTGTGCCGGAAGACCCTAATGGCAGCGCCTCTCCTTTCTCTGTAGCCTTCGCAGGAAGCACAGACACTGGAAACTTGGGAGCACTGCTCACTATCAGTATGAAAAACAAGCTGACCAGTGTCTTGTTTCCTTTGCTCTCCTTGCCCACTGAAAAGCTTGGCAATGTTATATATTTAAACAGCATGGCAGAAGACAGCAAAAGAGCCTGGAAATGGGAGCTTGGAAACTGGAAGAGCCAGCCATTATAGTCTCCAAAATGCAGAGGGGACTGGATCTAACAGAAATAGGTCAAAGTGTCAAATCCTAAATTCTATAAAACGCTTTCATAAATCCAGTCTGAACGAGTTCAAATACACAGTACAGCAAGTAGTTCATTACCAACCAAAACTTAGGAGTCAATGAGATGGCTCAAGTGGGAAAAGGTGCTTGCTTCCAAGCCTGACAACCTGGGCCCCACATGGTAGAGAGAAACTACTTTTACAAGCTGCCTTGACTTTGACATGCATGAACCGCACACGTATACACATACACATTAAACATATAAATACTAATTAGAAAATAAGATAAAAATCTAGATAACAAAGCCACCAACCTTGTAGAATTTGATGATATCATCCTTGGTAAGTGTCTTTAAATATGCAACTTCTATGTTATCTGAAAAGGTAACCAACCAAGCAGTAATTAATATTTTTTACATTGAACAGTCTAAAATACTGCACTGAAAGACAATACATTTCACTCTACGCCTGTTGAGTATCCATGATTTTAAAGACTTATTTTCATTTGTGTGTCTGTGTAAAGGTCACAGCACGGCTTTTGGCTGGGTGTCTCCTTCCACCTAAGGGTTCCAGGGATTAAGCTCAGGCTAAGACACCTGTCACTCTTCTCTCCAGCCCAGCCTAGGTTTTCTCTGTGTAGCCTTGGTTGTCCTGGAACTCACTCAGTAGACCAGGCTGGCCTCAAACTCACATATATCCACCCACCCTGCCTCCCAAGTGCTGATATTAAAGGTGTGTGTCACCCCTGCCTGGCCAGATATCCACATTTTAAAGCCACCATCTGCTAAGTAAGCAGGGGATAGATTCCAAGAAAAGTAATTTACTGTGCTACAGTAGTTAAGACTTGGCTTGGGAACTGGGTTCAATTGACCCCCGTGAGATGCTAGATCTGGAACCAGTCACTTTGAGTTTTCTACACCTTGGTTGCCTTATCTTGAGACTGAAGGTAACAACCACTTAGTAAGGTTATAATGACAACCAAGAAGGTGACGTGACAAATGATACCAGGCACAAGGTAAATGTTCAAACAAGGTAGCCATCATTAGTAGTAGATCCAACTGCTAGAAAAACCACAGATAAAGGTCAGGTACAGTATTGCATGCTTTTAGTCCCAATACTTGAAATGCTAATGCAGGCAGAATTAGGATCTCTATGAGTTTGAGGGTAGCCCAGTCTGCACAGCAAACTCCAGACCAGCCAAAGGTATGTAGTGAGACCTTGTCTCAGTAAAATAAAACAAAACAAAACAACAACAAAACACAGGTAAGGAAAGTAAGGCAACAACAGCAACGGGTCAAGGCAGTCAGCTTGGTGGTGCCAGGACAAAACTGTCTCTGATATCGAATGTGTTTCAGCTTCATTGCTTAACCTCTTCTGTAATGAAATGGGAATGGAATCGGCCACTCGGGACCCTCCAATGCATAGCTCTTTTACATCTGAGAATGGAGAGCTTTGGAGATTCCTGAACTCTGCAGGGGTAGCACTTGCTCTGTGGACATTTAATCTGCATTTCCCCCCAGTCACATATGGGAAATAGATATTCTTGTGTCAGTGTTGAGTCAGGCTACACTAATAGAAAATAGTGAAATTAATGTGAAACATAGAGACCAGCTTTAGTTTTGGAGAAGGTGGTTTCCAGCAGGAAATTGTTGTTACATTAAATAAATAATAATTTTTAAAAAACACATTTTTAAAAGAAGTGCAGACCTACCCTGCTGCTAAATCAATACTGAAACACCCACAAAACAAATGCCATATAGAATGGCTTTGATGCTCTCATGCTCTCAAATTTTATACCCACATGCCATAATGGAGCTCTTTTGACGTTACCTCTGTCATAATTGTACTGCTGTGAGATGATCTCCCCCCAGTATTTAGCACACTCTGCAGAGAGTTTCTTTGGTTTGTCGAGTCGACGAATGGCTAGTGCTTGAATGTGTTTCTGGAAGGCCTCCTCTGTCATGTCCTCTATGGCCTTCTCCATGGTAAGTAAGAAGGCTTCCACTCTGCTTTCCAGGTAGTGAGGTGGTTTTTCTGACTGGATGATGAATCGCAAGCCCTGGATGCCATTGGCTCGGCGAGGTCCACTGAAGACAATATAGCCTGAAGTATACACACACACACACAGTCAGGATCTTGGCACTAGACTCACACCACTTTTAGTCTTCCAGAGAAAAGAAAATCTACTTTAGCTTGTTCACATCTGAAGAAATACGACCATTTAAGACATGGTCTTCTTCCTTAGGACCGAGCTGAGGGGCTCAGCTGAGGCTTGAGGCTGACCCTGTCCATCTTTCAAACTCACATTCTGTGACTTTTCTCTGTCGACTGTCTAAACTTGTTATCCTTATCCCTGCAAACTGCTGGGCTCACTTCATGCCCCAGCCAAATCCTAACTCTGCTGCTTTAACATCTGAGTTCCTCACATGACCCTGGCTCTACAATGCATTTACTTGATCTATTCCTGGACCAGCTCTGGGTTACCCGACTCTCTAGGACAGGGCAAACCAATGGTCACAGATCTATCAACAGCTTGTGTGCTTATACACACCCCTCCCCAATTCATTTTTTTTACCCCTCACCTCCCAACTTTTGAAGACTGACATTATTTTATTTTGTTCTTTCTAGTTCAAAGTCACTCTAGGTCCATCTTCCTGCTCAAATTCAGTAGTGAAGCATGCAATATAAAAATCACCACGGAAAAGTTCTAAATGTAGACAAGGTTTTGACAGCCAGAAGAAAAGTCCATGTAGATTTCTTTTCTCTTAAACTATCAGAGGTGGGCGATACCTCATAGGGAACCACACTGGGGTCCTGAACACCTGTATATGGCAGGGTCTAGAGGAGCTACCCATATGAAGCAAACAGTGTTCACAATTGGGGCACAGGCTTTCAGTTACAGTGGTTGGTGTCCAAGGCACCTGTGGGTCTGTGGCAACCAGTCACACCATATTTTCTACGGAACAGGGAGGACTGCTGGTGAGGTTTGTGGGGAAGAGGCCTTCATCTCTGAGTGGGACAGTCACAGACTTTCCACTGGATGACTGCAATGCGATGCAGCAGTCATCTTCACGTGATGCCAAAGGAGCATCAGGCCTCCTAGGTGCACAGCAAAGTGCATTCCCTGGTGGCTTTTAGCATCCAACTCTTGCCACTGTGCATGCAGCAGGTGCACTCAAAGTGTCTTAGTCAGTCTCTTCATTGTGAGTAGTCAACAGTTTCGTGTTCTGGCACATGGACAAGCTCCTCTAGTTGGTACCTGAAGCAAACCTGGGTACAGCTGTTTCAGGATAAAGGTCTTCTCCTTGCCCACCTTGGTGGTCTTTCCTGTCTCATGTATATCACTGGGCCTAGATGAGGCCAGGTAATAATAGCCTTTGCAGTCATAGAAAGCCGCCTTGCCAGAATGGAATTCCAGTGTATAACTGGTAGCAGGCTCAGCACATGCAACTAGGCACCCACTGTGGCCCAGAAGCAACAATCGTAGTCTGTGGCTGTGACACCAGACCAGGAGAACATGCTAAGCACTTCAAACCATGTACAGGTCTGGGGCAGGCACGGCACTTAGGTAGTCAGGCTGTAGATACAGGCCTGAGAGAGCTTGGAGATGCAGAGGCTCCACTCCTTAGCTACGGACAGTGTGTGAGACACGATGGAGACGTGGAGTTCCCAACAGTGTGTGAAGCACAACAGGCAGTCACAGACAGCGAGCAGCCCCTATGCACACCAGACTGCAGCAACCAATGGGTTCGTATCATCGTGTGAGGACACAGCAGTCCTCATAGGGCACCAGTCACCTTGCCCTCACAGTTAACACCCCCAACCCTTTTCTCCATTTAGTTCTTGGCTTTTTCCTTCAGCAGCTCTGCACAGATCTCCCACCAAAGACAGTCTGGGACCTGGGGCCTCTGGGGATGTTGCTCTCTTCAGAAGCTTTGGTGTTTGAACACTGAAACATAATCATGCCTCTATAGGTCAGCCATTTTGAGCTCCTTAAAAGGCAGGACTATCCACAATGTGTCCATTTACCATGTTCAGCACAACGCTAGGGTATGTGGAGAGAGATAGCCATATCCTTTCAAAATGTTTCTTCCAGGCTATTATGGGGGTTTCTTTGAACTTCCCTTTGTTCTAGCTGTTTGGCTTTTTGATTGGGTCTCATGTTTCTTTTCAGAATGGCCTAGAACTGTCTAAGAAGCAGAGGACGACACTTTACCTTCCTTCACCTTCCAAGTGTGAACGCTTTCCTCATCAATCAAACCTGTCAGCATCTCCAAGACTTTTAACCGTGTCTAAAACCGCAAGCACTTAGTTCCTCCTGAGCCTGGGATACAGGATGAGGAAGAGATAACACCTGCCCTCAGAAACTCAAAGTGTGGCAAAGCTAAGCGAAATTCCCCTGTAGGACTGGCTTCCCGCCTCCCTACCTAGAAGCCTGCTCTTCGCACTCTTCCTTCCCTCCCTATAGCTAAGATGTCCTCTTTATGGCAGCCAATGGAAGTCTGGCATCACTGCATTAAGAATCACTTCAACACTAGGGCTAAGGACATGCCTAGCACCTGAAGAGCAGACTGTATTCAATCTCCTCACCATGAAAAAGAAAGGAAGAGGAGGGGTATAAAGAAGAAAAAGAGTAACAGTTCCTGTATCTGCAAGATATCAACTGTTCATCTTTTAGAAGCAGCTCCCTATAAACAAGGTTTTCACAAGTATCTCTAGATACAGCAGGCTTGATACACCATGCCATGTGACTCTCCAAGTGGGAAATGTCTGCTGAGAATAAAAGCTGTTCATTGCAGTCTCCAGTACCCTGCGATCCCCATTGCCTTCTCACCCAGCTGCTCCTTGGTGCGCAGGGTGTTGAAGCAAGGCTCAGAGATAATCTGACAGAAAAGCTCCAGGAACATGTTCTCCGAGGTGCTCTGCATGTCTGTCTGGTAGTAGATCTCAATGCCACAGTTATTGTGAACTTCATTCCTCTGCTGGTAAACAAACCATCCTCCTAAGAAGTTTCAAAAAGAAAAGAAATATTTGTGATTTAATAAAGCTAATGGTATATTTACCAGTTTTTGTTTTTCTGTCTTAGTATTTTTTGAGACAAAGCCTCACCAGATAGCTAAGGCTGGTCTTGAACTTGCTCTTATATAACCCATGTGCTAGTTAGTTTTCATCAATTGGATATAAATCTAGACATACTTGGGAAGAAGGAATCTCACTTGAGGAACTGACTCCATCAGACTGATCTGAGGACATCTGTGGAGCATTTTCTTGACGGGTAATTTACAGGGGAGAGTACAGCTCAACCTGGTACACTGTAGCCCACTGTGGGAGGAGCCACACTTGGGTAGGTAGTCCTGGGCTGTATAAGAAGAGTAGCCAAGCCAGGTGTGATGGTACATGACTGTAATTCCAGCACTTGGGAGGCAGAGGCAGACTGACCTTTATGAGTCTGAGGCCAGTTTGGTTTACCTAGTGAGTTCCAGACCAGCCAAGGTCATTGTTAAAAAACAAACAAATAAAAAAAACACCAGAAAGGTGGCTGAGTAAGCCATGAGAAGTAAGCCAGGAAACAGGGAACTTCCTCCACAGTTCTACTTCAAGCACCTGCCCCAAGCTCTTGCCTTGGCTTCCCTGGTTGATTAACTGTAACCTGTAATCCGAGGTTGGTTTTGGTCAGTGTTTTATTACAGTGACAGAAAGCAAATTCATACAGCCAGGCTGGCCTTGGAACCCTTCTGCCTTTGCCTCATGAGTGCTGAGATTACATGTGTGCTCCACCACACCCTCTCTAAATTTTCTTTCCTTAAAAAAAAAGGTTTTTTTTTTTTTGAGATAGTGTCTCACATAGCCCAGCCAGGTCTTCAATTTGCTATGTGGTTGAAGCTGGCTTTGGCTACCTGCTACAACCCAGTGCTAGGATTTCAGGCATGTGCCAGATGTGCTTGGCTTTATAAACTATTTCCTGATGTAAATTGGCAATGACATTCCTCCTCAGAAGAGGGGAGGACTCGTGGGCTCAAGGAGCCGTCTTTCCTTCTTCTTCACACATATCTCAAATATTTCCTTTCATGGCGCAGAAGACGCTGCTTTCTAACTGTAGGCGCCTCCCAGGTGCATCAGGTGAGGGTACTTAAACATGACATCTGCAGTTGGCTAAATCAAAGGGATCTGCTAACACCTTCATTTTGAGAATGAGATGTAAACTCTACTATTTCTGAGCTTGAGGGAATTTGACAGAGCAATCAGGAGGCAAAAGACAGGGTCCTAAAAGAGGAAAGGAAGGAAGGAGCATGAAAAACTCCATTTTGAAATTCTGTTCTAGACTGGATCACTCACTTTGAGTAGAGGTAAATGCTGCAGTTTCTTTTTCCTTTTGGTTTGAGGCTTGAACCCAGGACCACCCCACCCGCCATTAAATATGTGCTCAACCTCAGAGCTCCATGCTCAGCCCAATGGGATGGCTCTGACTCAGCAGTTACTAAATCTTCCTCTTTGCCATGTGTGCCCTGACTGAGGAACACACTAAAAGCAGCAACCAATAACCATCACCTGCTTTTTGATGACCGGCCAGTCAGGACAGCAGAACTAGCTGTGCTCAACAAAGGTGGCGTGAAGTAATAACATATTTGAATCATTCAGTAGCTACTCAAGGCAGAAACCCTGGCTTTAAAGGAATGTATAATCTCATAAACTGGTGTTGCCCTTTAATCCACATGAAAGAGTAAAAGTGCTGAGAGCTTCAAAGAGTTCAGAGAAATTCACAGGTAGTTATTCCAGCTGAGGATGTCAGAGAAAGTGTAGTGGCGGTTATGGTTTGGCCCAAGTCACCTTACACATGCTGGACAGATGCCCTAACGCTGCATCCCAGCCTACAGCGTGGTGCCCAGCCTTAGATGCTACTGGAAGGTGGTAAATGCTTTTTTATTTGGTGGGACCTAGTGGAAAGGACACTGGCCTCCCCTTCCCTTTATCTCCTGGCTGCCATGAGGCGAGGAACTCCTTCACCATGTCCTCCTACCATGATATGCTGCTTTGTCATAGGTACAAAAGCAAATGGCCAACTACCCATGACCCGGAACTTTGAAAACTGTGATTCAAAACAAACTGTTTCCTTATTGTAGATTGGGTATTTTGTCATAGTTATGCAAAAACGACTAAAATAGAGGAGTATGACAGGCCAGGGAAGAGGACCAGAATCTAGACACAGGTCCCTGAGAATCAGGGGGAGGGGCGAAGGGACACCATTTTAGGAGGTAAAAGAGCTCTGAGCAGGAAACATAGACAATGCAAGCACATGGAACACCAACAATGAAGTGTGGCCAAAGAGCACCAATGCCCTCACTCCTGGTCTAGTATGTTAAGAGTTTTCCACAATGAAACAATGTTCATTAAGTTTTTATATCAAAAGAAGCCACTGTTAATGTACTATAATCTGACATTTTAAGTCCCAACATATAAATAAAAGTACTTTCTAATGTTATCCCCTTAGAAAAATATACATATTAGGAATATGTTGTTTTCTGTACTTGTGATTATTCTAAAACTACTGCCAACAATTCCAACAGACTTCAATGGGTGCCATGATTTCAGCTGCTTCTTAGTTTTCCTCAATTTTTATTTCTGACCCAGCGTCTCATTTACCCCAGGCTGGTTTCTAACACTGTCTTGATTTCTCACTCTCCTGCTTCCACTTCCCAAGTGCTGAGATTACAAATGCACCACCCATGCTCACTTTTATCCTATGCCAGGGTCAAATCAAAGGCTTTGTGTGTGCTGGGCAAGCACTCTACCAGCTAAACCACATCCAGCCAGCTTTCTTTTACACAAGATTCTTACTAGGTAGCCCTGGCTAGCCTGAAAGTCTTCTGTTTCCCAAGATTGATTGATTGATTGATTGATTGAGTGTGTGTGTGTGTGTGTGTGTGTGTGTGTGTGTGTGTGTGTATCTGTGAATGTGAGTGTGTGTGTGTGTGAGTGTGTGTGTGTGTGTATCTGTGAATGTGAGTGTGTGTGTGTGTGTGTGTGTGTGTGTGTGTGTGTGTGTGTGTATCTGTGAATGTGAGTGCAGGTACCTGTGGAGGCCAGAGAGCATCAGATTCCCTGGAACTGGAATCACAGGAAATTTTAAGCACAACCCCCGCCCCAACATGGGTGTTGGGAACCAAAGTCAGGTTCTTTGCAGGAACAGTGCCTGACCGGACCCGATGAGCCACCTCTCCAGTGTTCACAGTTCATATCTCATCGGCTGTTTTCTTGTGTAACAGTTCTGGCTGTCCTGGAACTCTCTTTGTACCACACACTGCCCTCAAACTCACAGAGATCTGCCTGCTTCTGCCTTCTGAGTGTGCCACACCACCTGACACACAGTTTTATTCTCTAACTCCTCTATATTCAAGTACTAGTGAGTTCCAGTATCCATCTCCTCAAAATCATCAACTGCCTCCAATTTCATGTACATGGCTCACCAATCAGAGAATTCTCTAGCAAACCTATCTACTTGTAATCCTATTTCTATAAATTATAGAGGTTTACTATAGATCTCTGACATGAAAGCATATATTATTTTCCAAGTGTACTCAACTCACTCAACTCAACAAGCACCTTACTACACAAGAGCAGTCCATTTTCAAAGTTTTAACATCTCACTTACTGTCAGGGAGCTGAACTTCTCTGTAGCGAACTAGCTGACTTGGAAGGAGAGGCTTGGTGTGAGCATGCTCAACAAGGGTGTCCTCTACCATCTGCATAATTCCTAATGCAGCCTGAAGGAGAAGAAACATCACAGCATATTATAAAAAAATCCGAGTATAACCTGTCTGTGAAAATCAAAACAGAATACCGGATAGCCCATTATAATAATGAAAACATACTTATAAAGTACCTTAGATGACCATATAAATAGATTTTTAACTATTAAATTCATCTCATCCTATGGAAATGGATAAAAATTGAGTTTATCTACCAATACGGTAGTAGTGAAAAGAAACAGAAATCCAAGCAATCATCTACATAGTACCGGTGGCAGGGAATAAAGGCATTTCTAAAGACAGAAGTACTGGTAAGGAAAAGTTAGTGCCATGTCAGGAATCTTGAGCATAGAAGCCAAACAAAAGAGATAAACATAGGAGTATATTGTGAGTTATTAAACTAAGCTGAACAAGCATCTGCCCCTGGGCATACTGTTTTGGAGGCCATATAGAGTGGTAGGGAGTAAAGGCTCTTGAGACAGACTGCCATGGGGATCTTCTAGTGTTTTCCATGTGCTATTCAAATCTTTGTAACCCATGCTGTAGGTGTTGCTACCACTCTGACTTGCAGAGTGGAGGTGAGGCCTTTTCGTGAGATTACAGATCTAGTGTGTGGCAGTGTCAGGACTTGTATGCAGGCTGCCTGACTTCTACATTATGTGAGTCTATACACAGTAGGGACAATTATTTCCATTCCTTCTTTGACTGCACAGGACAGGCAGCAGCAGTAAAGATAGCTATGAGCCTCACTTAGCTACCCTACTTCTATTTCTTGCAGGTCCTTCCTACCTTCTTCCACAGAGAAAGCTGATTAATTCTTGTGTGCCTAGCATTGTGCTGGCTATGTCTTGAGACAGAATAGAAGAAATAATCTCTTACAGTGATCCACAAAAGACTGCTAAAACTTCACCTCGCACCTGCTTTGTTATGTTTCCATGGAGAAGGGCTTCAATGTGCAGCCGTGACAGTAGCTGAGGTATGAAGGCCTTAAGTCGGGGGAGGGTAACATCTGTAAATATGAAAGAAATAGTAAGATCTGCATACAAATCTTAAAACAAAACTTTGTATTAGAAATAATTTCAGACTTATATAAGGTTTGCAAAAGTACTAGAGTATTTCACCCTTCAGTCAGTTTTATCTAATGTTATCATCTTTCAATAACCACAATATTGATTATCAAATCCTAAGCAATCAATTCTGATATACACTGTGTTTTTTGCAAGGTCCTATACATCAATCCCAAGGCTTTGCACATGCTAGGCAAGCACTCTACCCACCTAATACAATAATACTGTTAACCCAAGTACTGGCTTTAATTGGATTTCAATCTGAAGTTTTTGTTGTTGTTTGTTTTTTGAAACATGGTCTTACTGTGTAGCCCTGGCTGGTCTAGAATTTGCTAAGTAGATAGACCAGGCTGGCCTTGAACTCACCAGGATCTACCTGTCTCTGCACCAAAGTGCTAGGATTAAGGTGTTCCCCATCAATCCTGGTCTTGGATTTCAGTTTTTATATCAATGTCCCTTTTCTCTCTAGGATCTAACCTATAATCCTATATTGAAATTAGCTGCTGCATAGTCTTATTGTTCTCTCACTGGAGACAGTTCCTCAGAACTCCTTTATTTATCTAGTGTCTTCTCAAGATCAAACTACATTTATGTACTAGCTTGAAGGAAGCATGCATCCAGAGGCAGCGTGCATCCAGCTGCTGAGGTGGGGATGTCATGGTGCTGGGTAAGGTGGTGTCAGCGGGTGTTTTAAGTAAATGTACTATTTTATTCTTTAGGTAATAATGGAGTGACTCATGTTTGTTCAACAAGCAATTTGAAAGTGCCTACTTCCAAAGCCTATCAAAGCCAAACCAAATTTTTCCATTAGAATTAATCTGTTTGAAGAAAGTTTGAGACAGCTTTCCCTCAAAAATTTTTTTTAAATTAAGAGTTGTCTTACACTATTTATTTATTTATTTATTTATTTATTTAGTTGTTTATTATGTGCGGTGGTCTGGGGTGGAGAGTAGCAACTCATGTAAGTGGTGGTGGTGCTGAAAATAGGGGTCAGAGGACAACACAGAGGAGTCAGTTCTGTCTTCCCACCACATAGGTACTGGGGAATTCAACTCAAGTCATCAGGCATGGTGGCGAACCCCTTACCCACTGAGCAATCTCACTCGCTGGATTTCCCTCAAATTTTTACTAATTTTAGCATTTGCAGGTGGACACTGCCTGTGGCAATTGTTATACAGTGTCCCAGTAGTAATGTTCCTACTTCTCACATTCCTTTTACACGTGCTGGTTCTTCTTTAGGAACTAATTAAGTTAATTAGTTAAATACCCATGATGGGTCAGGTATTTTTACAGATGTTATTTTCAATACAAAAGTATGAATACTATCTTAATTTTACAACACACACACACACACACACACACACACACACACACACACACACACACACCTGAAGCTGTTTCTTATCTAACGTCACTGAGCTGGAGCACCCACTCCACTCCCACTGTGCTGCCTTGGGAACCCCTCCTCTAGCCTCCTAGCATAACACTCTCCTATCTCATCTTCATCCAAATGATCTCTCTGCTCATGCTTCCCAACCCTAGTCCCCGACCCTTCTAATTGATGGCTGTTTAACCCATGGGCAGGGCTGCGTGTGGAGGCAGTTGGTAAGTGTCACTGAACCATATGAAGTTCTGAGGCTCTTGCTACCTAGCCCGTAGACAAAGGAATGACTAGAATCATGGTATGAAATAATGAAGAAGGAATCTCACCGTCCAGGGCTTCTTTTAACTCATCTTTAGTCCAGGCCACTTCAGTCATCAGCAGGCGGAGGTAATACATGGCATGCTGGTGAGGTTGCTCAGCCCGGAAATTATTAAGAGATCGCATATACTAGGGAAGGGAAGCATGGGTTCAAAGTCAATTAAAAAATCAGCTGCAATCCAACTTCTACATAAATTATGTGTAACTGGAATGCAAGGATATTTACTTCTTTCTCTTCTATATAATCAGGAACAGTAACTACCCTTCTCTGGTTCTTAAACTAACGGGCACACATTTTCATTGTCCAGGCAGCGTCTTAACCTCTGGCATCTGACGTGTATCTAAATGCCTTCACTATGGGATATCTTGCATGCCTTAGAAAGTAATTCCCAGGGATCCTTGCATACAGCACATCTCCAAGGTCTCCATAAGCAAATAACATGGGTAGTAGCTACTGGATGCCCAACTGAAAACTGACAGTTTATTATGGCATATAAATGAAGGTCTTGGCTGAAAGTACCTATCCATTCTGTACTTCCATTAATCATGACATGGATTTCAGTGGAAGACACATCAACCCTAAAGGGTGCCCTACAAAGTAAGAAAGCTCTTCTGGTAGGCAGACCTCTGTCTTCCCAAGCATGTGTTTGTCTGAAATGAAGGTTGGGGTGAAAACTAAAAAGTCTCACTGCCACTGGAGCTCCGGCAGAGTTAGCTCTGCAACCCTAGTAGGTTTTGAAGCTGACAGTCAGGTGTCTACTAGTGGGCTCAGCTTTCTAAGCTGAATATAGCAAAGACGATAACTCAGGACTATAAATGCTTTTCCCCCAATCCTCTCTCCATTATTAGCAATTTTTGTAACAATGCAACTGTATTAATAAAAATTATAGAAAAAAGTTATAGGACTCACCGCCTCTTTGATAATTTCAAATCTCTTTTTATCAATCTCAAAAGTAGCCATTTTTTCAGTAATCTTCTTCAGCAAAATTGGCTGTTTGTCATTGTAACCCTTCACTGAGAGCTACAGAAAGAGATGAAGGAATTCAAACTTTACAAAACATCCAACAACTTCATCTTAAGCTTGATTTTAAAAACACTTTCAAAATCCCAATACTAGGTATATTAAGTATTATAAGCTCAATTTAACACTAGTCACCTTCATATTAAACAACACCCTTTTCCAAGTAAAGTCAACAGTAGGTAAACTCACCTGATACCAAGAGAGAGTGGCACCTGCCACACCACAACATTCATATGTTCTCACTGCCTCAAATTTAATTACAGAAGGTGTTTTAAATTTTATCTTTTCTTTTTTGTGTTAGAGACAGAACTCCAGGGCCATGCTAAGTATACACTCCTCTATGGAGTGAAACCCAAAACTCCTAAATTTTCTCTTAAGAAAGACTCTCTGATGACAGTACAATACTTTTATGAATGTAGTAAGAAGGCAGAAATCACAGGGGACACATCCCCGAACTGTTTAGAAATATTTAAATAATCAGCTCTGGCTGGATGTAACTAGGAGTCAGGCAACTCCATGTCTGAGGTCAGTTTGGTTTACTCAGCCAGTTTCAGACTAGTCAGGAACACACAGCAAGACCCTGTCTCAACTACCTGCCTCCTCTAAGGGAAAAAAACATCTTGAGAAAAAAAAAAAAAAATCAGGCAGCCCTAATTTTATATTTCATAGCCTGATGCTGCTCTTATTTAGTGTTATCTGTTAAGGAACCACAATCTTAATTACTTGCTTATTTTATTATATGTTCTAGATGCCAATAGAAACAAATTTGTCAGGAAAATACAGTGTATATACCATGAGGATTTCGCCTTAGAATCTCTGCAAGGCAGGGAAAGGCTATGATTACATATCTGTGTGCAGCACCCAGAGCAACACAGGATATACGGTAAGAACCTCCCTCTAAGGAATGGCAGTCAAGATCCACAGCTAGAGTGGAAGGCCTTGGCCACAGAACTATAACAACCATCAGAAAGCCTGCTTTATCAGAAATAAATGCTAATAGCTGCTAAAAGCCACTATCGAGAAACAAAATCGACTGCCACTTTAATATTTGTTGGTAGTTTTGATCTCTAAGTTTCAATCTGTAGAATCTGAAGATGGTTAGACTATACTTATTCTTATACATTAAACAACTACCTGAAAAATAATGTTGATAAAAAGAAAAGGAACGCTACTGAAAAATAAATGAAAATTTAAGTTTTGGAATATGTGCTCATCTCAGTTTTGACTAAATGCATGCTTTCAAGACCAGTGAGAATGAATGTGTGCCATTAAACAGATGTTAATTTGAAACTGAGATATCATCCAGGGTAGGATGTAGGAATAACACACGTAAAGCAGTTAGTGAAACATGCCACACAATAAACTGCCAGGTGGATCTGAACACAGAACTTTCTACTACTGTCTATAGAAACAAAAGATGCTTATGTAATTCAAGCACCACAGTAAT
Organism: Cricetulus griseus; assembly: GCF_003668045.3. Lineage (NCBI taxonomy): Eukaryota > Metazoa > Chordata > Mammalia > Rodentia > Cricetidae > Cricetulus > Cricetulus griseus. The sequence goes on along the minus strand of NC_048596.1, from coordinate 24,482,798 downwards.
GACAAATAGCTTTTACTTATGAATGGAAAAAGACTCAAATACACTGGGAGAAAAACATGCTTTTAGGATTAGTATGTTAAGCATCTCAAACAGAACATGCACATACACGTAGCACACATACATGTTCACACGATGCACTAAGGTCTCCCAGTCACTTATTAGTGGGCTAAAATTAATTTGAATCTTACAGTCACTGAAAAGGTGCAGGAAGAAAACCATCAGCCTTCGTGTTTAAAGATGCAGGCGTTAATAGTTTCCCAAGCTCAACAGAAAGCTCTAACAGGGTGGTGCCTTTTCTTCAGTTTGCATTTTACTTACAAGTATTGCATTCATTCCTGATGCAATGGCATAGCTCAAACCTGACAGGCGTGCTGCATATGTATACTCTTTTAAATCATCCTTCAATAACCTGATAAACAGGTATGTCATGTTGCAATGGAGAGGATCAGCATAAATGTAGCGACTAACAAAAAGAAAAACAAAAGAAACTCTTTGACGCCTCACACGGTGGCATGACAATGAGGAAACGTGACCGGAGAGTATGGATATGCAGCCTCACGCTCTGCCTTCTGAGGAGACAGGGCAGGCCAACCTCGCATTTTACAAAGACATGACTTCATTTTGTTTTCTGAAACTCAAGATCTCAGGTACAGAATGGGTGAGAGCTAAACCTAGATCGGGCACAATTTTGTTTGAGGAGAAAAATATGACATTCTGATGAAAGATGTTAAAAAAAAAAAAAACAACTCTGCATACTATGAGCGGTACACAGTGGAATGTTAGAATAAAAGCTAATGTAAAAATTAAGAGAAAATATGATAAGCCATGAAGGTGTTTAAAAGAAATTAAACTCATACCCACTATGAAAAGTGCTTCCATCAAATCAATATAAAAATGTTGCTGAGTGGAAGGCTGAGACATGGGTACTTACATACATCCCATAGATGGTATTTTGGAGGTCATAGCTCAGGCCCGCTAGCTCTGCTGCATATGCATACTCGTTGAGTGAGTCTTTGAGAAGCTCAAGGTACAAATAGGCCATGTTACAGTGCAAGGGGTCCACATAAGCAAATGGGCTGGAAGAAAATGTCGACAGTGAAAGGCTGATGTACTACTTCCCAATGGACCACGGCCTTTTGAGACAGGCGGAGAAACTGAATGTTAGCTTATGCACTTTCCTGAAGACATGGTTGAATTCTTGAATCTGTTTCTTTTTGTCATGAGGAGAAAAAGGTCTAAGAAGGAAGATGTCAGAAATACGCTACATGTGTGCATTGGTGGCAGTGAAGAAAGAAGTGATTACCTCAGATGGCATAGGCCAAGTGGCCTTCAACCTTCCCGATACTGTGACCCTTTAGATAGTTCCTTATCCTGTGGAGACCCCAACCATAAATATGTATCATTGCTATTTCACAACTGTAGGTTTACTACGGTTATGAATGGTGATATAAATATCTAATATGCAGAATATCTGGTATCTGACCCCTGTGAAAGGCCCACAACCTACAGGTTGAGAGCCACTGGCATGGAGAAGTGACCAGCTAGAAAGGAAAGGCAGGTGAGAAAAGGAAAAGGTTAAAGTGCTTGGCCGTCCTTCAGCGGCTGGGAGGAGGCATAACTGAGTGAGTTGATCCAACATCGGCATGTCTTCTCTCTCCAAGCAAGCTACTCTCTTAAAGTACAGAAAGATGTGACTGAGAAGCCTGTGTGCTTTAACTGTACAGCCTTAAAACAGAAAGATTTAACAGAATTGTGAAAATATTAGCTTACCCCTAATCAACAGAAGTACAGAACTACCAGAACAAACATTAATAAAGTAGCTAGGATTAAAAAAAATTACAGTATGAAAATATCTATGTGAGAGTGTATGAAAGGAGAAGCAATTGTAGCATATAACAGGTGAATAGAACTAGATATCAACTTTTATCTCTCAGACAGGAAGCTGTTTTCCCCGGGGCACCTGGGTTGGCAGCACCAAGGTTTAGGATTCAAACATAAGTTAGGCTGCTTAGTTGACTATACAACACCGCTTACCTTTATCAACACCAAGGAAAGCGCCATGCACTCAACAGTATGCGTCACTACACACTTACTACAGTGCTCTCTAGGCACTCAGAGCAGATGAGGACTGCTCAGGGTTTATAGCTTAACTGGAAGAGACAAGCAATAAGCTCAAGTCTGATATACCAGGTGGTGACAGGGTTATGGAAAAAAAGCAATGAATAAAGTTCAAGAGAAAAAAATATCTAAATGGATATTGCCATTTAATTCTCTCTTTTAAAAAATAAATTCATCTATCTGTGTACACATCTATTATCTATTATATGGCACATATAAAATTCAGAAGTCAACTGAATTTTGGTAGCTATTTCTCTTCTGCCATATGAGTCCTAGGACCAAACTCAGATTATCAGGCTTAGTGGCAATACCTTTACCTGCTAAGTTATCTCTCTGACCTTGTTTTAATTCTCTTACAGTATTGCATACAATGACATGTTCTTTAAGCAATGAGGAGCTTTAAACTTAAGGCATTATACACCCCCCACACACACACACAGTGGATTTCGGGGTGGGGTGGGGGTGAGAATGCCAACCCATCAAAACAAAGTAAGGCCATGATGTCAGGTGGGGTTGAAAGTCAGTAGTGCCTCAGAAAAGAATTACAAATGTCCTAAAATACCAAGTTATACAACTGTGTGTGCAGGGCACTGGAATAGGCCAAAAGTTTAACTTTTAAGAGACATGATTCCACTGAAATATGTAAATTCTGGCTCAAATATATAACAATCAGATATTATACAAGTACATATTGTTCACCAGGTCTTAAAAACTGTAATTTTTAAGTATACACAATTTAATGTATAAAGTATACATAATTTAATCCTAATTTTGAAAAGATAAAAAGGACACACACAACACACACACATACAATCTTCCTTTCCTTCTTCTACTTATTCAAGACAAGGTTTCTCTGTGTAACCCTGGCTACACTGAAATTTGTTCTACAGGCCTCACACTCAAAGAGATCAGTCTGCATCTGCCTCCTGAGTACTAGGATAAAAGATGTGTGCCACCACTGCCCAGTGATAAATTCATTTTTAGAGAACATTTCTTTTAGAAATGTAAAATTACAGTATGAGTCAGGTTTGGCAGTATACGTCTGTAATCCCAACACTAAGGCTAAAGCAAGAGAATAGCTAGACCGTGTTAGTTTACATTATTCTAAGGCATTCTAAGACTTAGCAGTTTAAAACAACTAACATTTAGCCATGAGATGCACATATGTCTGAGGATTGGGGAATGTGAAAACTGCAGTTTAGTGACCCTAGTTCAAGGTGTGTAATGAGGTGAGAGTCAAGGCATTCTCTGGCCTTTGCTCCTTTGAAGGGTATACTAGAAAGTGAAGGTCAACTCTGCAATTGTTAGAAGGATTCATTCATGGACCTCTCTAAAACACAAACATTGTTACATGAGGTATGTTTTTGAGATTATCTCAAAAAATAAAAATCCATCTCCCTTCTCTTTGTGTGTGTGTGTGTGTGTGTGTGTGTGTGTGTGTGTGTGTGTGTGTGTGTGTGTGTGCGCGCGTGTGTGTGTGCGTGTGTAAACACATTCATGTGTACATTTACTCACACAAACAGGTGTATTTATTCACACATGCATGTATGTGCATGTGTGTGCACCCATACACACCTATTTATTTGAACACATACATCCTTGGGCAAGTTTCAGGAACTGAAAAAAATGAACCAACAAAAACATTCCAATTATTAACTCTTTCCTTAACGAACCTTCTCCATAAATCTATAGCTTGTCCAGATTCCCAAATCCCAAAGGCTAAGAATAAGAAGACCCTCCTAATAAGAGCTACCATAAATCAACTCAGCTGAAGGGAACACTCATTAATGCAAGGAATAATTAACTTTGACTCTAAGCACTTCATAGCAGCCTTTTCTTGTCTAGGAGAAATCTAATCATTATTTCAAGAATGGATGCTTAAGAAGACAAAACTCAAGGAAAATATAATTACTGATATCCTAAATTGGAGTCAAATACATACCTGAAAAACTCAAAGTTGAGACAAGCTTTCGGCAAGAAAAATTTATCATCTTGCTTGAACCACAGTTTACTCATGGCTGTATCCTGTGACAGAGAAAGAGTTTGTTAGGGAAACAGAGGTACACTTCACAAAAGTATCTGCTCAGTGCACCCATCAAAGGACATTCATTATTCTGAAGGTTGCTGCTGCCCCACAACCTTGATTTTTTTTTTTTTTTTTTTGATTTTTAGAGACGGGGTTTCTCTGTGGCTTTGAAGGCTGTCCTGGAACTAGCTCTTGTAGACCAGACTGGTCTGAAACTCACAGAGATCCGCCTGCCTCTGCACCACCACCGCCTGGTGCCCCACAACCTTGAAGCACCAGGTTAACAAGCAGAACAGAGAGAAGATTGACAGCCCATGGCAGAGAGCAGCTAGCCCTCTACGTTCCATTAATGGGGTGATGAGAGCACGGTGGAAGAGACAGATGGGGAGACATTGATACCAACTGTTCTGGCAGCATCTTTTTGCACACTTGGAGCCCGAGAAACCCAGGACATCTTTTGGATAGATGTGTCAGCCAGCCTCTAGGGTGATCTACAACCCTGCTGGCTGGGATTCACCCTTGTATAGTTCTGCTCTAATCAGAATTAGTCTGCCTAACTGACAGAAAAACGACAGACTCAATGGTACTCTATCCCCAAGATTCAACTGTAAGACTCTGGCTCCCAACTTGGTCACTACTTTCTCTTTTTCAGTCAATCATCTGGGGAAAGCCAGCTGCCATATCAAACAACTCTACAGAGTTGAGAAGTTTATATGCTGACGACCTAAAGCCTATTAACAACCACAAAACTGAACCTGGGAGAGAATTCTCCAGCCCTAGTTTAGCCTTCCAAAGAGCAAAGCCTCAGACAGCACCTTAACCATAACCTCATTACAGAACTTGAACCAGAACTACCAACCCATGTCACTTTCAGATCCCTGATCCTCAGAAAGTCTATCTTGTGGTTTTATCTGACTTTTTTTTTAAGGATTTATTATGTATACAGCTTTATGTCTGCATGTATTCTTCCACACCAGAAGAGGGCACCAGATCTCATAACGGATGGTTGTAAGCCACCATGTGGTTGCTGGGAATTGAACTCAGGACCTCTGGAAGAGCAGTTGGTGCTCTTATCCTTTGAGCCATCTCTCCAGCATCCCCGTATCCCCCAGACTTCCTTCCTGGCTTCATATTTAACCTTGCATGAAGTGGCACAAACCTACTTCTTTATCATATCTTTAGTGGACATGAAGAGGGACCTCTGAACAGACTTACAGTCCATTAGAACCCTGACTTTTTTCTGCAACAAAGCAGTCCTCTAGATTCTATTGTTTGGTAGTTTTGTTTGCTGTTGCATTTTTAACTTCATAGTATTTCTTGTATTCTTTTACTACATTTCTGTCATTTCATAGGATGTGACAAATCCTAAATCAACAAAGTACCAAATAGAAGAAATTACCTCTCTCTATTTCTCAATGTAATAGGTCTGACCTTTACATTTAAAACCACTGATTCTGTTTATGTGTACATGCCGATAGCACAAGAAATTCGGGGGCTAAGGCAAGAGGATCACTTGGCTCCTTGAGAGTTGGGTAACATAAGAAGAAACGCCCATCATAAACAAACAAACAATCAGACCACAGATTCAACACATTACCTTAATGAGAGCAGGGTATGACGTTGCATCTTTTTCTAAAGACAAAATCTCAAAATTCGTAGGAATAAATTCATTCTTTGTTGGAAGTTTGAATTTCCCATTCAGTTCAGCATTTTGCCATTTCTGGATGAATAATAAAATACACACACACAAAAGCAATTATGAACAGAACTTAAGAGTTAAAACCACTGTCTTTGGGATGATGCTATACTCTGTTTTGGTCTACAACAATAAGCATGTGGTTCACTCTGTAATCTGAGTCCTTGGGAAGCAGAGGTAGAAGGATCCCCAGCAAGACACCAGTCTGGGTGACTTCTCTAGAGCTAAACAATGAGACACCAACTACAAACAACAAAAAAATAGTATCTTTGCTCAATGTGAGCAAACAGAAAGGAGCATTCTCCCGTCATATATGAAGGGGCTACAACTAGATCAGTAGAGTCTGATGGATTTTTCTTGTAACTTGAGTTTATCTTTCTAGTACTAAGAAAGACTTTACATTCATCTATAAATCTCTCCCCTCCCCCCCACTTCTAATCAGCTGTTTAAAGAAAAATCTGAGTCTGTGGAACACAGAGAAACTGATGGCATCATATCTGCTCTAGCTCTTTAAAAAATAACCATCTACACAGGGATATTTAATCCATACTCCATTTACAGCCTGAAGGCCAGACTAATGGGGCTTCTTCCACTTACTTATTTTGTATTCAGCTGCAGACACACCACAGTGCCTATGTGGAGGTCAGAGTACAACCTATAGGAATCAATTATCTCCTTCCAAGTACTGTGTGGATTCTGGGGATTGAACTTGAGTCGTCAGCCTTGACAGCAAGTGCTTTTACACCCTGAGCACTCTCACCACTTCAGTGCTTCGTAAGGCCTAAGCCACATTTAGTCCAGAAGACATGCAAAGTATTAGGTGAGCCCATAATTCAAGACAAGGTTAAGCTGGGTGGTGGTGGCACACTCCTTTAATCCCAGCACTCGGGAGGCAGAGGCAGGCGGATCTCTGTGAGTTTGAGGCCACCCTGGTCTACAGATTGAGTTCCAGGACAGCCTCCAAAACTATACAGAGAAACCCTGTCTCGAAATAAAACAAAATAAAAAGACAAGGGTAAAACAATGACAAGATTTAAGTCGAGACAGACACATGAACTGGTTCCAACTGGTTCCAGCAGGACAGATGACAGGCCACTGAGAGTTGATCCCTAATTTACAACACATTATTGGGTGGAGAGATGGCTCAGCTATGAAAAGCTCAGGCTCACAACTAAAGGGCTTTGCATTATTGAAAACTCAAAGGGGCAAACAAGTGCCAATAGTTCTGGATCCAGTCACTTGTTACCTACTGATACGTCACAGCTTTGTAGACACTGAAGTTTAATTTTGGTGTCAACACATACGTCTTTTGGCATGGGGAGAGCAGTGATGTTGAGCAAGACTTTTAAGTGGCAGCTTGGCTCCAGAAACGCTGAGTGGAGGGTAGGAAACACACGGCAAGCCATCCCACTGCCAAACTTCCAGATAAGCTTAAAAAAATTCTCTAGCACAAGGCTGTGAACAGTCAGAATTTGGTAAGCAGAAGGCTCTCTTTGTTCTCAGTTTATTACAGCCCCAGCACCGACTGAAAAAAAAGATGAGCTTCCTCCCATTTAGGAATATGTATTTAGTCACATCCTGGAGGGCATCAAAATATCAGAGCTCCCTGAAGCATCAGTGATTTTTTTTCTTACATTATTGCTTTTTTTTTAGACCAGAGAGATGGCTCATCAGGTACACTGGGCACACCAACCTGGATACCTGAGCTCCATCCCTGGAACCCATGTGGAGCTAGAAGGAGAGAGCTGGCCCTACAAAGTTATCCTCTGACTTCCACATATATATCGTGCATACACAGTAAATAAAACTTTAAAAAATATTTCTTTTCTTGTATCATCACTGGAAAAAAAAGTTTACTACTTAATAAGCTTTTCTGGTACTTTTGAGTAACAGACCCAAACTCAAGGGTCCACAGTCAGCAAGGCAAGAGAGAAAAAGATTCTGTGTAGCTAAGCAAAGCCTTGAAAAACTGACCAATGTAGTAGGATGCAATGCAAGCACAACTGTTTGGAAATAAATCACAATTCTCTTATGTTGATAAAAAGAGTAATCAGACCATGAGGGAAAATACAATGCTACCAAAAGGTAACGACAGTGTGTGAGTACCAGCCGGAACTGGAACAGCAGCAACAGCTGTCGCCTGCCTTCCATGTCTCCTGCTTCCTCATCTCTTGTCTTCCTGGTGCTGTGCAACTCTGTGTTCACCACACTTCAGGGCTTAGATGCATGAAGCTGCAAGACTATTACAGCCTTGTGCTTTGATAAACACATGGGAAAATGCCAGAGCACATTTCTTCATGTAAAACCTTACCCTCCAGCTCTCTAGTTCCTCTTTCACTCTTCCCAGGACAGTAGGGACAACAGTGGCCACCACTCTCCATACTCTGGAACCCACGTGGAGGATCGAGGGGCATTCATATTCTCCTGGTTCCCCACATCTCAGGCTTATTCACAGGTGACTGAGGCCTACCTGAATGACTTCCTCTGGTATAGCTTCTTGCTTGTACTGGGTTCCATACCATTGCTCTGTGCGGTCAGTTTTCCCTTCAAATGATTTGGAAACTATTGCCACCCTAGAGACAGATGGAAAAACAAACAAACAAGTCTGTAAAGTTACGATACATATATATGCAAACTCTGACTCATGAAAATGTAAATTATGTCCAAGAATGTGTTGGGCCTTATCCTAGCTTGCTTTCCGTTGTGGTGATAAACCTTGGACGCTGGGGAAGAAAGGGTTTATTTCATCTTATAGGTCACAGTCCTCCATTGAGGGATGTCAGGGCAGGAACCTGGGGGCAGGAATGGAAGAACCATGGAGGAACACTGCTTACAAGCATGCTCCCCATGGCTATCTCAGCTTGCCTTTTATTTATTTATTTATTTTTTTTTGGTTTTTCGAGACAGGGTTTCTCTGTGTAGCTTTGGAGCCTATCCTGGCACTCGCACTGTAGACCAGGCTGGCCTCAAACTCACAGAGATCCCCCTGCCTCTGCCTCCCGAGTGCTGAGATTAAAGGCGTGCGCCACCAACGCCTGGCTCTCAGCTTGCTTTTTAAACACAACTCAGAAACACTGCCTAGTGGGCTGGACACTCCCCCACCAATATGAACATGAGTCCGGAAAATGGCCCATCAACTTGAGTGTAAGCCAATGCTTCTCAATTGAGGTTCCCTTTTCTCAGATGATCCTAGCTTGTGTCAAGCTGACAAAAAAACAACCACCTCAGGCCTCTTAAAACCCAAAGAACAGGCAACATTGTACAGGCTTCTGAGACAGCCCATTACCTTTGAATACAGCCCTTTTTTTTTTTTTTTTTTAATGTGAAAAGATTGCTACAGGGGAGTCTTCTAGGTATGCTACTGCCTGCTTTAAAAGAACAGCTAGGGCAAAAATAGAAGAAGGAACAGGGATGTGGTACCTCTTTGAGGTGGGAGTGTCATGAGCTGGAGGCCAGCCTGAGCTACATAGTTAGACTCTGTCTCAAGAAAAATAGCAGCAATAAAACCAAAGTAATTAAGAAATTGTCAGCCGGGAGGTGGTGGCGCAGGCCTTTAGTCCCAGCACTTGAGAGGCAGGTGGATCTCTGTGAGTTCTAGACCAGCCAGGTCTACAATAGCTAGTTCCAGGACAGCCTCCAAAGCCACAGAGAAACCCTGTCTCAAAAAAAAAAAAAAAAAAAAAAAAAAAAAAAAAGAAAGAAAGAAAGAAAACAAAAAACAAAACAAAACAAAACAAAAAAAAAGAAAGAAATAGTCTTTATAGCTAGCTGGGTGGTGGGGATAAATGCCTTTAATCCCAGCACTCAGGAGGCAGCGATAGGTAGATCTCTAAGTTTGAGATCAGCCTGTTGTACAGAGTGATTTTCAGGACAGCCAGGGCTACACAGAGAAACCCTGTCTTGAAACAAAAACAAAAAACTCATGTCATTTCTAGTTTGCGCTCTCTGCTCCACAGGAGCAAGATGTGACCTCTCAGCTTCTTGCTGCTGCTGCCATGCCTGCCACTTGCTGCCACAGTTGCCTGTCATGATAGTGTCTTATGCCTCTGGAACCACAAGCCATATAAACTCTTCCTTTAATAAGCTGCCTTGGCCATGGCATTTCAGCACTGCAATAGAAAAGTGACTAATGCAAGAAGGGACAGTAGAGGTAAAATGACCAAGGGCAAAGAATATTAAGAGTCGCTGGGCTGAAGATGTAGGTCAGCAGTAGAGCATGCAGTGAGTTAGACCTCAAGCACCATGAGGAATAAAGAGAGAGGAAAATGAAAACCTTTTATCAATAAAATTCTGTAAGCTTTTCCTGGAGAGCAATGTCAGAGACACTTCTCTCTTAGTTGTCTAAACTGAATCGGTCCATTTCCACCAGCATAGTCAACCTCTAACTGGGACAAAGCCTAATTTGAACCTGTTGAATTGAGGAATTCTAGCCAATTAGCTTGTCTGGATTGGCACGAAGTCAGTTGGATCTGTTTCTCCCTTATGATCCAACTCAAATAACTAGGTCTATGTTAGCATTTATTTGCTTCCATCTGTCCTCAGGCATTTGGTTGGAGCTTCTGCGTGCTGCCCTCACAGTTGAATGCCTAGTGTTGTCATCAAAACAGCCCTCTGCTCAATACCAGTCACTTTCAGAATCTCCCTTTCTTTTTCTGTTTGCATGTATCATGTATGGGTTGTACATGGTGGGGGGTGGGGGGGGATGCATGTGGCAGTCTGAGGCTGATGCTATAAATCGTCCTCAATGCTCTTCCACTTTGTTCACAGTCTCATTCAAACCCAGAGCTCACCAGTACTGTTAGTCTCCCTAGTTACACTGCCTGGGAATTTGCTGCCTCTGCTTCCCAAGGCTGGAACTCTCTCTCTCTCTCTCTCTCTCTCTCTCTCTCTCTCTCTCTCTCTCTCTCTCTCTCTCTCTCTCTCTTTAAGGTTTTATTCATTATGTATACAACATTCTGTTTCCATGTATATCTGCACACCGGAAGAGGGCACCAGATCTCATAACAGAAGGTTGTGAGCCACCATGTGGTTGCTGGGAATTGAACTCAGGACCTCTGAAAGAGCAGTGGGCGCTCTTAACCTCTGAGCCATCTCTCCAGCCAAGGCTGGAACTCTTAAGTGGTCCAGCATGGCTACCTGTCACTTAACTGGGTTCTAGCAAGCACTTTAACCACTAAACCATTTTTCCAGATGCAGAATCATGATCTCTATTCCAAACAACTTGTTAGACTTCCCATACAGCAATGGCTAGCTGTCTGAATTACCTTCTATCCCTTATTCATTCTACAGAACAAGTGTATTTGGTCTTATCAACCTGCTTTGAGACAGATACATTAACCGGTTTAATTCACCTATCTGCCAAGCTGGACTGATCTTTCTGTCACTACCAGTTCTGGAAAACAAGTTAAATAAGAAGAAACATATTCCACAAAAGCACAAGAGAAGAATCAGAGCTTAAGAGATCAAAGAGTTCTGTCAGGAGTCCACAAGGAAATGATGTATGCTGACAAGTCAAGAACCTCCCCAGGGGCCTGCAAGGAGCTCAGCAGATAGAGGCATGTGCTGCACAAGCACGACTGATTTGATCCCTGGCACGCACAATGATGGTGGTACACACCTTTAATCCCAGCACTCGGGAGGCAGAGGCAGGAGGATCTATGAGTTCGAGGCCAGCCTGGTCTACAGAGTTCTATAATAGACAAAGACAGCTCAGGAAAAAGAAAAAGAACAAGAACAAGAAAAAAAAAAAAAAAGTAGGAGAACTGACTCCACCAAGTTGTCATCTGACTTCCATAAAGACACCATGGAAAGCACACGCCCACCCCCAATGATGGATGTGAGAATGGGAGGACCAGGTAGGAAGGCGGAGAGGAAATGGGATCAGGGGAGAGAATGAGGAGAAAGACAGAATTCAAGAGCATTTGAGGGGGCAGTATAGGAACTTCCTGTAATATATGAAGGTGATTCCAATGAAATCTACAATAATAAGGGAGATGGAACCCCTCCTAGTCATCTTTTGTCACTGAAAAAAAAAAGCTTTCAGTCCCGAGACTGGGTGTCATCCAATTGAGGTGTCTGAAAGGGTCCCATGGAAATCCCCAAACAATCGAGGTTATTGCCAAGACAATAGGTTACTCTCCACAAACTGACAGCTGGGACCCACTGCTAAAGACAACACCCACACAACTCATTGAACATGAAGAGACAGAGATAGTGCCTACATGGAAAGTTACTCTGCAGGCTACAAAAAAAAAAAAAAAAAAAAAAAAAAAAAAAAAAAAAAAAAAAAAAAAAAAAAAAAAAAGAAAAAGAAATGTAAACACCAAACCAACCATAAAACCACTGATCTACAATTTGTCCTGCCTGCAAAATATGCTCGGGCCATGGTGGTACAAACTTTGTGGTAGTAACCAACTGATGTCTGATTTGACTTAAGGCCCAATCCGTAAGATAGAACCCATACCTGACACTGCTTGGCTGACCAAGAACCAGAGTCAGGACAGCCCAGAGACCTAGAGAAAAAGCAACCACTATTGGTCTTGAAATAATGATAGTAATAATAACGACAACAATTCTGCTATACTCAATAGATTCATTGTCAGAGAGGCTTCCTCCTGCAGCAGATGAGAACAAATACAGAGAACCACAGCCAGACTCCTGTGTGTGTAAACAAGGCGGTCTCTGATTCTAGTGCCTTCTCTTGGGGCTCTTTTACTTGTCTGTTGGCTTGTCTTATCGAACTTCAATACAATGGTTTTCATTTTATCTTATTATATTTTATATTGTTATGTTTGGCTGTTACCTCATAGAAGCCTGTTCTTTTCTAATGAGAGACAGGGAAGGAGTGGATCTGGATGGGAGAGGAGGTGAGAAGAAACTGGGAGGAGTAGACGGACGGGAAACTGTATTCAGATTATACTGTATGAGAAAAGAACCCAGGATAAATAAAGGGGGTTGCTAGACTGCAGGCCGACTGGTGACTTCACGTTAGGGAAAACATGTTCAACAATGCAGGAGTTGGATGGGGCCCACCTGGAAACAAAGGGTTCCTCACTACAGATATTAAAACAGTATGGTTTCCAGGGAACGACTTCTCATGAGACTTTTGCAAAGAGTGCCTGAGAGAAAAAAAGACAATAGCTGAAGGGTGAAAAGAGGTGTCACAGGTAATCTGGATGGATTTAGTTACTCCAAGGGCACACACAAGGCCGGCAAGTAGGAACCTGGCTGTGGTAGATACTCTGACTCACGTCCTTTGAGATCTTGCCAAAATGTCTATGAAGACCTAAATTAGCCAGTCATTTAGCTCTCTGGGCTTCAGTTTCATAATGTTTTTCAAAGGAGATTCAAATTAGATTAACTTTATTCCTTCACTAGTAGAATCCTACAGCTTCCTAATGAATTAGATTTTTGTTTGTTTCAGATGCTGGGATCAAACCCAGAACCTTGCACATTTACCACCACTAAGTTACACCCTCAACCCCTCAAATTAGCTTTTTTACAGATAAACACAAAAGAAAAAAGTGGAAAACAAGCAAACCAAAATTCTATTGATAAAACAAAATCAAAGTGCTGAGGAAAACCTGACTTATGAAAAATGCTGAATCATGTGTGTGCATGTGTGTGTGTCTACCATTGTGTGCATGTGTGTGTGTTGTGTATCTTCTTAATCACTGAGCCCTCAATCCAGCTGCTATATGTTATTTATGAAACTAAGGAGGAATTACTTAAACTAAGTAAGGAAGAAGAAAAAAGAGGCTAAAATGTGGTGATATATTGTTTATGATCTAATAAAGCTTGCCTGGAGATCAGAGTGCAAAGATAGCCACAGCTCTAGAAGATGGGCGGTGGTGGCCCCACCTTTAATCTCAGTACTGCAGGAGACAGAGGCAGAAGGGTCCCTGTTAGCTCAAGGCCACCCTGTACTACATGAGAGTGAGTCAGTCTAAAAGAGAAACAGAGCTCACACCTTTAATCCCAGCACTAGAGAGAATATAAGGAGCTCAGTGCAGTCTCAGGAGCAGTGTGAGATTTGGTGAGGAGCAGTGCAGTCTGGAGATGCAGTCTGAGGATTGGTGGATCACCCCGTCTGTCTGAGCATTGGTAGAGGTGAGAGCTCTCTGGTGGCTTTACTGATTTGCTTTTCTGATCTCCAGGCAAGATTTATTAGATCATAACAATAAATATCACCCAAAGTGTCTCTAGGTTTATATTATTTGTGTTACCCTAAAAGTTTAAGAACATTCAGTCAACTTTTCTTGAGCCCTTACTACACCAGCTTGAGTTCTGAAAATATAAACCTAGAGGAAACTCATACTCAATAGAACACATGGCTTAAAGCAAATTGTGCTAAGCTAACTCATGTTAAAAGACACGATGCCACTCTTACTAAATTATCTTTGGAAAACACCACAGATCTTTACATTGTGCAGGTAAAATAAACACAGAAAAAGCTGAAGCTCAGGATAAGTGGCCATAAGCCAGCAGATTAAGCACAGACTACTGAGAGAATTCTACAGCCAATGGGTAAGACTATGAAAGAGACCAGAAGACAGGCCCCAAGTGGATTCATCATTAATATCAACTCTCAAATTAACAGGGTCACTTATTAGTTAAGCTAGGCACATTAAGGGGTATGATAAACACATCAAAGGCATAAGGAGGAGAGTTATGATGATGATGTAGAAACAAGTAATACCCATGGACCAGCAAATACTATCAATACTGAAAAGAAATTTCTCTACCTCAATACTTAATGAGTTCCCAGCATTAGAGGAATTTAGACTGAGGCTGGTAGTTACTTAAGTGATACACGGTAAGCTAGCAGACTGGTGGGCTGCAGCCAATGACCTCTCATGTTCTTTTCATTCTGAGGATTTCCTTCCCTTGAGCAATACAGTTCCCGCCTAGCAGCTGGTGAGATTATCCCAGGCTGTTCAGCACTTCCTTAGTGACCTGCCACAGCTATGATGACAGCAATCAAAGGGTCTAAGCCTCTACAGGAAAAACACTTTTCTTTAAAATGATGGGAAGGGGAAAAGGAGAAGTCTAATTGCATAAGACATCAAATTTAGAAACATGTGATTTAATCAAAAGTAAAGCACAGGCTCCAGCACGCTCACTATTTAAAGCATGATTTTCCTAGGGTGAGTGTGTGTGCGCAAGAAAGTGAATACCATGGATGGGGTAAAGAATGATTTTCCTAGGGTGAGTGTGTGTGCGCAAGAAAGAGAATGCCATGTATGTGGGTAAAGCATGATTTTCCTAGGGTGAGTGTGTGTGCGCAAGAAAGAGAATGCCATGTATGTGGGTACACATGCTATGTTATGCATACATGGTCAGAGAACAACTTTGTGAAGTCAGTTTTTTCTTCTACCTTGGGATCAAATTCAGGTCACCAAGCTTGCATAGTAAGCATGCATTCTGGCTGATACATTTGGGGTCCTGTATATTCTTTTTGTTTGTTTTTTTTGTGACAGGGCCTTGCCCACGCTGGATTCAAACTTGCCATCACACCCAGAGGTTTTGTAGTTTCTGTGTGGAGATCTTGTTTACTTTTGGTTAAACTCCTAAGTATTTCACAGGTTTGTTTTGATTGCTCCCCCTACCACCCAGGGTTTCTCTCTGCAGCCCTGGTTGTCCTGGAACTTGTTCTGTAGACCTACCTGCCTCTGGAATTGAAGTGCTGGTATTAAAGAAGTGCACCACCACTGCACAGGTGGCTTTGTTTTTAATAAATATTTTAACTTCCTCATTTTCTATGTATATACAGAAATGAGTTCAGGAGACTGACCTTAGAGCCAGCCCTTGTGTTGTATCACTTTATAGCATCTGAATCATACCGACTCTATTGCAGCCCCATTTAGGAATAAGGATGTTTACATCTGAATTGTCAACTTTCTCTATTATTCACTGACAAAAAAGGAAAAAGTTCTGGACTTTTCTATTCTTGAAGTTAATTACCTTATGCTGAAGGCACCACTGCCAAAGGAGAGTGACAGGCCACAGATCTTTGCTTCTATTAACAACTAGTTTTTGAGTAAGATTTTTCCTATTATAATCCGATATCGAGTAATCAAGGGTTAGACAATAACTATGGCAAAAGACTGACTGGGAGTCAGGCCAGGTGGTGCACGACTGTAATCACGAATCTGGGAGTTGACGGCAGGAGGCTTAGGAGTTCAGGCTTATCAACAGCTACACTAGTGAGATTGTCTTAAAAAAACAAAGACTGATGTGGTTGTGAACTCCTATAATTGCAGCTTTTGGGAGGCAGGGTTGGGAGAATCCATGCAGCTTTGAAGCCAGCCAGGGCTATAAAGTGAGACCGCCCCTTTCAAACATCAATATGGGGGCTGGAGAGATGGTCCAATGGTTAAGAGCACTTGCAGCTCTTCTAGAGGACCTAAATTCAGTTCCCGGCACCCACACTGGTGACTCACAACAACCTGTAATTCCAGCTCCAGGGGATCCAATGCCCTCCAACTTTAAAGAGCACCCACACATATGTGGCATATACCACACAAAAGACACATATAAATTAAATCAAAATAAATCTTTAAAACAAACAAGCTAGGCAGTTGTGACACATGTCTTTAATCCCAATACTCGGGAGTCAGAGGCAGGCAGATGGATCTCTTTGAGTTCGACACCAGCCTGGTCTATAAGAGCTAGTTCCAGAACAGACTCCAAAGCCACAGAGAAACCCTGTCTGGGGGGGCGGGGGGTGGGGGGAACGACTCAGAAACCAAACAAAACATAAGACATAATGTAATTTGTTGTGATTGGATATATGAAAACAGATTAATCTCTATATGATCTCATAACTTATTTTCATTAAGAAAGATTTCTAAACTTTGACTCAATTTATTTTTTTTAAACTAAAAACTATCATTTCCATACCATACCATTTCTCATACCATTCCCCTGGTATGAGAAGTTAGAGTATAGGAAAAACTAAGTTTAATTTGTTTTGTTTTTTTTTCTTTTATGTCATTTCTATCAATGGACTTGAAGGAGGATGAACGAAGAGAGGTGGTTGGTATTGGTTCATCAGACTAGTCTATACTTCTGCAGTCAATTTTATGTTGTATTTTGAGACCAAGTTTCAACTTGGCCTCAAACTCACTATGTAACTGGGGCTGGCTTTGAATGCTTGCTTCCCAAGCACTGGCATTATGGGTTAGCACCATCATAACAGGCTTGTAATCAGACCTGATGGGAAAACGTTCAAAGGCTTGCTGGTGCACACCGTTAGTCACAGAACCTGAAAACAGGCAGGCAGATTTCTGTGAGCTTGAGGCAAGCCTGGTCTATATGGTGTGCTCCCAGCCACCCAAGGATACATACTGAGAGCCTGTCTCAAAACTAAATAAATAGAAATAAAAGTGTTTTATTCACAACCATGAGAAAAGTTTAATATGTAATAGTAAAATCTGGAGATGACTCACCGGACATTTTCTGGTCTGAGCTTATCAAGAACCATGTCTATCAAGTCGGGTCTAAATTCTTCCAGCAAATACTCAGCTGTAAGCACTCCATTTAGGGGATAATACTGTGAAGAGGGAAAATATAAATAGTTGACATGTGAAGGCTACCACAGCATTCATTAATGTAAGCAGATTTCTAATAAATTAAGTTTATTGTTGTATAGGTCCCTTTCCTTCTGTTTGTTTCGTTCCATTAGCAAGCACTCTGTGCTCCTGCATGTCACTCTGTCCCCTGCCACATCTTCATCTTCTCCAGTGCTGGAGACTAAACCAGGGCCTGTGCAAACACAGCAGACCCTTCCTCAGCTATTCCTGGCCCAACCTGACACATCCTTAAGTCTTGTAATGTGATGATTCTGCCAAGTACAAGGTAAGCTTTCATATACTTATATTACTGATACCAAAAATCACAGATTTTTTTGGGGGGTGGGGTGGGGTGGGGAAGTAGGATCTTATCCTGTAGCCCAGGCTAGCCTGGAACTCAACATCCTACCTCAGCCCCCTACAAACATGAGCTCTCATATTTGTTTTGAGGAAAAATATATTTCTGGTTAAAAACTGAGATAACATGGACTGGTTGGCAACCATTGCTTCGTACAAAGTTCCAGCATTTCTGCATTGCAGACCACACTTCTCCAGCACGGTTTACTTTCATTTGTAATGATTCTCACTACTAATGCCTTTCCTTTTGGGAAATTGTGTGTGGGCTTTGGTAAAGGATGGAAATGTATCTTCTCTAAATAAAATAATTCTTTGGAAAAAAATCCCCGCTAGTGTGGAACCAGGAATTCTAGTGTACACTCCTAATTACACTAAGAACAGTAAAGTTAGAGATTCACTAGACACAACTGATCCCAAGGATGAAATGCCTACAATTCAGATCCAGAGCCTGAAGCCATTCAAGGTAAGAGTTTGGTTAATAAGTACCGAGCAATCAGAATGGTATGGTATAATGAGAAAGAGTAAGACATTAGGAACTTCCCTTTTAGGAGCGTTGAGGGGAACAGGCCCATGTAGTAAGACTATGTGTAATAGTGTCTGCTCCCCAGAAGTCCTTTTCCAAGGTCAGGCATTTAGATAAAGGTCTCCATTCCCTTGGGGGTTTGAGGAAAGTTCCTACTTGATATCATTCTTATCTCTAGCAAGAGAAACTGGTGACCCTTCATTAACAAATGACTGGTGCCTACTGTCAAGGTCAATGCTGTATCCCTCAACCCTTGATCTTAAATTATACCCAGCTCACATGCCCTTGCCTCTTGTTTAATCCTATGTGCAACTATATGTTGAGTGTAAGTGTAATCTCTTCTCAATTAAAGGCTGCTGGCAGCCTTCCTAATTCACCCTCAGATCATGTGTATCTCTTCCCCCAAAACCCCAAGCAGGTCTCTGGCACTCAGACAAACTGATTCATCAAGAAAAATTATTTTTGGTTTTTTTTTTTTTTTTGAGGCAGGGTTTCTCTGTAGCTTTGGAGCATGTCCTGGAACTCACTCTGTAGACCAGGCAGGTCTCAAACTCACAGAGATCTGCCTGCCTCTTCCTCCCAACTGGGAGGGCTGGGACTAAAGGCGTGCAACACCACTGCCTGGCTCAACATAAAAATTTTATTGAATACCTTTCCTGTGCTAGCTACTATTTCAGATACTGAGGGCATAAGGGTAGAATGACACATGAAAGGTACTGTGAAGAAGGGGGTGGAGGCAGAGGCATCATTTGGGAGGCCAGGGAAGGTCTTACTAAACACCATCTACGACAAGGAAATGCAAGCCCCGGATGGAAGCACTCCATGTACAGACAATAGCAAGTTCAAAGGTCCTTTTAAAAAAAACCCAACCAACCAAAGAACAGCCAGGCCTGATGGTGCAGCACTGTGAGACAGCCACTAAGGAGGCTGAGCAGGAAGATTGCAGTTCTAGGCCTGCCAGAGCTAGTTACAGTAACTTATCGACAGTGTTTCAAAATGACAAAACATAAGTGCAAAGAAAGAGGCCTGGGGGTGCAGCTCAGTGTGCAGAGCCCACCTCGCCTGTGAGAGGCCATGGATTCAATCTCCAATGCCATAAGAGGGAAAGGGTACAATTAATGTGTGAAAATGAGAAAGCTGGAACAAAACAGGACTGGAAAGGGAGGCTAGAGACTGGCTAGGAATGTAGACAAAGAGCATGGCACCTCTCAGATCACCTCATAGGCCAAGGATGGTCTGAGTTTTATGATAACTCTAGGGGAAAACTGTGGGCGAATTTTAAACATTGGGATAAAACAATCTGCAATTAGTTTTCAAAACCCACTGCAGGGTTTTGGAAACAGAGTTCAGTTTTACAGTGCTTACCTGGCATGTGTGTGGCCTTGTATGTGACCCTAACACCACAAAATAAATAAATTTTTAAGATGTATGCCTTAAAAACATCAGTGAACCTAGAAAACTACTGTGGAGAACGAAATGGAAAACTGAGATAAGAGACCATGCAAGGAGCACAAGTAAGAAATGACAGTAGCCCAGTAACACGGGAAATAGGGAAAGTTGACAACATAAAAGGTTCAGAGGGGAGCACCTGACATATGCTGCAGAACTGAAAAGATGCAGCTGATAAGCAAAATGCCCACATAAAGAAAATACTATAGAGGGAAAGTGCCAGGAAAAGAAGCAGTAATAATCTAAATATATCTTGTCATCAAAGGTTGCTCTGTGCTAAACTGTCTGGTTTTATGAGTCCAAATGGCATCATTTGTGTAGAACTGTAGTAACATACGGAGGACTTAAATGATCCTGCACACCACTGTAAACAGGAAAATCAACTTACATGCAATTTTCCTGCAATCTTGGATGTATAGCCTCGTGGTCTCTCTTTATCTTTAAACCTAAAAGCAACAGCATTCAAGTCCTAAAACAGAAAGTTAATCAATTAGACATAAGCCGGTTATTATTCAGAAATACATTTCTAGTGTTTTGTTTGAATTATAGTCTTTGTACCCACAATTTTATCATCATTACACTTATGAAAAACTGGTAGTATTTGACTTAGGAATGTATAAGACATGGAAAAAATAACTTGAAAATTATCAACATAGGCATAAATAAAAATAAATAAACAATTCTAAATGAAGGTAACCTGAGAAGAGCCACACCCAGGCATGACAGCACAGTTTTAGAATCCTAGCACTTTAGGAGGCTGAAACAGGAGGATCAGAAGTTCAAGGCTGGCCTAGATGGCACAGCAATAAGATAATGTCTTAAAAAAAAGGGGGGGGAGGGGTCTACAGCTTAAATCACTGAACCAACTAGTCAAGGTATCAGAGATCTGTGTACAACCTATGAAATCCAAAAATTCCAGATGATGATTTGAAGACTTGTTCAGACAAAATGCTACACGTTAGAAATTATTGTCATAATTTCCACAAGCAATAATTATAAATTTTTGCCAAGTGTAACAGGATATAGCTCGGTGGTAGGGTGCTTGTCTAACCCACACAAGGATAGTACTTGATCCTCAGCACCAGTGGGGAAAAGTTACCCAATCCAAAATTCATTTTTAGAATTATGATAGGTCTTTATATATAAAGTATTTTTTTAATCCTCTTTAAAAGAAGTCCTTGAAAATTTGAAAGACAGCTGAGTGGTGGTGGTTTAGTTCCTGCACTCAGGAGGCAGAGGCAGGGGATCTCTGAGTTCAAGGGTAGCCTGATCTATAGAGAAAGTTTCATAGCCAGGGCTATGCAGAGAAACCCTGTCTCAGAAAATAATAATAATAATGATAAGATAAATTTAAAAATTGAAAGACAAACACTCTCTGCTTTATACATTAAAAAAAAAAAAAAAGAAAGAAAAAGGCCAGATATGGTGGTGCACACTTTTAGTCCCAGCACTTGAGAGGAAGAGGCACAGGTAGAGAGTTTTGTGGGTTCGAAGCAGCCTGGTTTACATAGTGAGACCCTGTCTAAAAAGGGGGCTGTGAGGGAATGGATGTTTTTCTACACATATGATAAATCATTTTAAAGAATACAATTATTACACATGAAACAATTTATTGTTTCTTTTAGTGTTCACTGTAGAGCTTTATCACCAGATCTAAAAACCCATTTCACGAAGCTTTGGGCAGGAAGTAACACAAACACTGAAAAATGCTAGTTCTCCTCCTACAGAGGCTACGTGATACCTCAACCCCTAAACAAGGCCCCAATTAACAAATTAGATTGCTATAGCTAAGCTTTAACTAATACAACTATGCATTGCAACATTTTAGACTTTAATTAGGGAAAAAAAAAACAAAAGTTCAAATGGGCCTTAAAGTTAAATTAGTTCACATATATTTGTTTTTGAAAAATAGATTTCTTAAGAAAAATTTTGGTGAAACAAAAGTACCTTGCACTCTTGGAAAACCCATTCTTGAGGTCCTTCTGCACGTAGCTTCTGAATGTATTGAAACATGTGCAAAATTATATCTTCAACATGTACTGGAAAAAAGGGGCACACTTAAAAACCATTCAGTCCTTGAATCCTTCAAGCATGGATCACTCCTAAGGGAAGTCAGGCAAGTGGAGATGGTCCCTTTCAGAAAATGGAGTCCTCGCCTCCCTGAGTCTGAGTTTATACTTCCATCCCACACGCAACCCTCTGGACTCACGGATATGTGACACAATAGACAAGAGTACATTCTACTAATATAACATAGGATCAATTGTTAAGGGGTAGGGATTATCACAAACAAAGGCCAAGTTACACACAGAAAATACAATGGAGAAAGCATATGAACTAAAGTGTTCACACAGCTTTTCAACATGAAACAGACCTACGGCATGAGAAATTAAAAAATAAATCCAATCAATACTTACATAACCCTTCTTCAGTTAAGTCCACATTAATGATGAAAAACATAAAACCCCGGGCTCCTTCCTTCTGTCCACCAACCAGAGTATTAACCCAGCCTGCAATATTCAAAGAAAAAGGCAATTGAGTTAAATGTGCGACTTTTCTTTTAAAAAAATGATATTATTATGTGTGCATGTTCTATGCCAGAACGTGATGTGGAGGTCAGGTCTTCCCCCTCCACATGAGATACAGGGGTCAAACTCAGGTCGTCTGGCTTGTGCAGCCAGTGCCTCCTGTGAGGGGACATTATGCCAGCCCTGGCTTCTTTCCTAACAAGGCATTTCTAAAATGTTCATTCTAGAGCTAGGGATATAGCTCGATGGTAGAGTGCTTGCTTCACATATATGACACCTTGTTTGCAATCTTGAACACCATACATGCACACACAGAATCCCTATTTTTTTATTCAACATTTCAAAAATATTTTTTACTTACATGTGTGTGTGTGTGCATGTGCACATGTGTGTGAGTAAAGCTGAGCTGTCTATGAGCCGCCTGGTGAGAGCCAGGATAAGAGTTCTGATTCTCTGACACAGGCGTAAGCTCTTAACCTCTAAGCCAATGGTTCTCCTCCTTCCTAAGGCTGCACACAATCTTTTAATACAGTCCCTCGTGTTGTGGATACCCCTAACCATGAAACTCTCTTCCTTGCTACATCATAACTGTAATTTTGCTACTGTTATGAATTGTAATATAAACATGTTTTCTGATGGTCTTAGGCGACCCCTGTGAAAGGGTCATTCGACTCCCAGAGGGTCGGGACCCACAGGATAAGATCCATTGCTCTAAGCCATCTGTCCAGCCCCAACATTAAAAAAATTTAATTTTATTCTGTGTATGTGTGGGTACACATATGTGCTACAGTGTATAAGAGGTCAGAGGGCAACTTTTGTAAACTGATTCTCTCTTCCCACCATGTGGGTTCCAGGATGGGACTTTAGGTCATCAGGCATGGTAGCAAGCACCATTATGGGCTGAACCATCTCACTAGGCCCTGGGGACATATAGACACAGGTTTTGCTTTCTCCATGGTTATTTTTTTCCCATGTATGCTAATGCATGTTTGCATGTGTTTATGCACACATATGTGGGTACAAGTACATGAAGGGGCCACAGCTGCAGTGCAATGGTCCTAGATCACCTTATTTCATTGAGGTAGTGTGCCGCAATCAAACCTAGAGCTCACTGATATAACTAGTCTCCCTAGCCAGTTTGTTCTGGGGATCCCCTGACTCCATCTTCTGAAGGTGGAGTTACAAGCTGAAAAGTGGGTTCTGGGGAATCTGAACCTCAGTCCTCATGCTTGTATGGCAAGAGCTTTAACTACTGTGCCACCTTCCCCAACCTCAGTCTTTTAATTACATGTTATTTTTCTCTTGTTCTGTATGTATGCATGTGTGTGTTGTATGTGTGCTGTTTGTACCTCAGTGTGCTTGTGGAGATCAAAAAAACGGCCTGAGAGAATCGGTTTTCTCCTTCCACTTTGTGGGTCTTGTGGACTGAATTTACATTGTCAGGCTTGGCAGCAAGCCATCTCACCAACCCTGTTTTTTGGTATTTCTGAGACAGAGTATAGCTATGTAGTTTAGGCTAGCCTAGAACTCCTTATGTAGTTTAGATTGGCCTTGGACTTGCTGGACTTCAGGTGTGCACCAACCACTACTACTACCATATAATTGAAGAAATTAAAGTGGACCCTGCAAGGAAAAACTTCCCCCACCAGCAATTAGACATGCGCTTAAATGTATACTGTAGCAGCAGTAAGTCCTGAAAGGGCTTTGCAGACCACCTTCTTTCCAGATCCTACACCTTTCTGATCTGATTGAGCAAAGCAGGTAAGTAAGCAGTATGCACACATATGGTTGGGTGGGGGGTGATTCGTCACAGGCTTTTCATCGAGTTTTGAGACAGCTGGCCTCCAGTCAATGACCTTCCTGCCTCGGCCTCCTGACAGGTAGGGCTACAGGGATGTGCCATTACACTCAGCTGCGCTTTGACTTTCTTAACCTCTTCATCACTTAAAGCATAGTTGAATATATGACTCGGGGGTAGAGCATTTGCCTAGCAGGTACAAAGGTCTGGGTTTAGTGCCAACATGCATGATGATAACTTATGAAATAGTTCACCTTCACTCATCAATAAATACTCAGGGATAAAACAGGTTTGTGAAAAGGAGCCCCAAACAAAAAGCAAAGGCACAGTAACGATGACCACTTTACTTAGGACCATGAACAGTGTCATCTAAAACCCTTCCTAGGTGACAATGAGGGACTGTGTGAAAGAGGGGACACTACATTCAGAGTACTGCCCAATGACACTTACCCTTTGACTTGAGTTCTGACAACAGGCTTCCAGGACCTTCATGCCCAATTAGATGACCAAGATAATGACCAGGGTTAGATTTGTAGTACTGCTGAAGGTCTGGTATGGGAAACGTTACATAAAGATTCCTAATATCCTTAATGGGTACTATTTTATAAAGTTGCTGGGGAGGGAAAAAAAAAAAACAGACAAATCACAAAGTATTTGCTATATACAACTTCTATAGAGTGAAATACTTACTAATAATGAAGAATACTGATGTTGGTTAATTAGCTGCCAGACTGCAAAGAAGTGACCACAAAGAACTAAATGAATCTGGTTCTTTTAGTACATTTTTATTACATGGGCTAAGTGATCCAGGCTTGGTGCCCTAGATCCTGAGACAGCTTTGGATACTTGCCTTCTGGCACAGACAACATTTTTAATAGCCTGTCAAGGTCACAGCTACACAAACTACTCTTAGCATGCAAAGATCAAAACATACAGGTACAATCTTTATTGATTCATATTCCTACCACACATAAAACTGATTTTGACAATTACATCCACAAATGATAAATAACAGAATTTTGTGCACGTACTTTAAGATGTTCTTCTTGGAAAGGGTGCTCAGGAAATTCAGGCAAAGGGACATTTTTATTCTCTACCTCAGAAAATAACTTCACCACCAGATTAGTCAGATCATCTAAAGATTCTATAAGAAACGAAGAGAAAAAAGAATTTAACCAATCAGAACTTGAAGCACAGATAGGATTTCAGGCCTTAGGACTTCTGAAATGTCTCATAGTTTTAAAAGAAAAACCTGGAAAAAAAAAATTAGAAGTCCCTGAAACTGATCAAGATGAAGCGGTCAGACCCACCACCTACACTGCATCAAAAGCTTCTGCAGACACTGACAGCTGTGTCTCTCACAGCCACTTCTTCCGTGCAGATGCAAATGTCCAGACATTCTTCATAACAGATTAGCTTGCACATATATTGTCCATATATATTGCCTTGCAACAAACGCAAAACAAATATCAAAGACAACAGAGTACTTAGCTGTGTTCCTGGATGGCTTGGAATTTACTTTGTAGACCAAGCTGGCCTGGAATTCACAGAGATCCACCTGCCTTCTAAGTGCGGGTACTAAACGTATACACTTCCACAAACAACTACTTAGCTATATTTAGGAAAATATGCAGTCTGACAAAAGGCAGACCAGGATTTTTTTTTGTTGTTTTGTTTTTCGAGACAGGGTTTCTCTGTGGCTTTGGAGGCTGTCCTGGAACTCAATCTTGTAGACCAGGGTGGTCTTGAACTCACAGAGATCCGCCTGCCTCTGCCTCCTGAGTGAAGGGATTAAAGGTGTGTGCCATCATTGCCCGCAGACCAGGTATTAATTGTTATATGATAAGTGAACTTGAGAATGGATGGAATATACTTGATTCAAGAGCTGTCAAATGGCCAGGCATAGAGGCATACATCTATCATTCCAACTGAAGGCCAACTTTGGAGGTTTTTGAGTTCCAGACTAGTCTGAGCTACTTATTTTAAGTGTTGAAGAAAAAAAAAGTCAGGGGACATCTTTAAGCACTGATAAAACTTGAGGCATGGTGGGCTTCTAATTGTTTGTCAACATCAAGTATTAATGAAGTCCTCTGAACAAGTTCTACCAGATATGATGCAACTCTCGGTATTTTTTGTGTTTCTTGTATTTCTTTGTGCTTCTTAAAACACAAAACCACAAAGGAGCTTAAAAACAAACAAACAAACATTTATTTATTTATTTTATGAGTGTTTTGCCTGCATGTGTGCATATATGTGCACAACATGCAAACCTGTGGTCTATGGAAGTCAGTAAAGCATGTCAAGATCCCCTGGAATTGGATCTACAGATGGTTGTAAGTCATCCATGTGAGGGCTGGGAACCAAACTCGGGTTCCCTTCAAGAAAAACAAGCACTGAGCCATCTCTCCAGCACCCACAATGGAACTCTTTAAAGGCAAGGCATCTGAGTAACACTGCACAGTCTGGCTTTCCCACTAAGCTGAGAGCACCAGAGCCCAGGGAACTGAGCCTCTTAACTGTGATATCAGGGCTTGGTAACTACGCTGTCTATACTTGATCATTACTTATTTGCCAAATGTTTGGACAGTTAGTGCTGCTACAACTAGAAAAACAGCTACAACAAAGACAATGTTTTTAACCTTTTGTGACAGAGACCCTTCCACGGCTAGTCTTCCTCTTGTCCCCAAAGAAAAAGTGTATCATCTATTGATCTAGTAAAGGACAATGTTTCTTTCTCACATCTCTGCAATGTAAGGACACATCACCCAGAACCCTCAACTCTATTGAGCTCAGGGCAGAAGCCAGTTAGGTTGGAAGTGATGTGTACTGACCAGGAAAATGAAACATCTGACTCTATCACTTCCATTAAATCAAAAATACTGAGGGCAGAGCTCAAGTTTAATTCAGCTAGTGCCCTTAGCTGTTGGGGGATATTCCATCACACTGTGAACCCTCAGTTTGTATTTGCATTAATTAAATAAAATTAACCTGGGTCAGGAGGCTGAGTTAGCCACTAGTTGACAAAAAGTAATAATAGAGCCTCAGAGGGTGTCTGGGAGAGATAGAGAGACACAGGAAGTAGAGTGGGGTTTGGAGTGGCACAGTTTTTTTTCTGGATTGGCTAAGTGGGGAAGCATGGACCTTTGGAGAGAGAGGTCAGAAAGGAAGAAAGGTTAGCTAATTGAGACCCAGACTCTCTGAGCTAACAGGTTTTCACCCCAGCCTATGAATCTTGAGTCTTATTTATAAATAGAACAATAGAGATTTAGTTAAAGCTACCTTCAGAGGCAGCGACAGAGCCAGTGCCTGTGGGAACAGAATTCCCGCCAGGCGCCAGGCCGCTAGCAGGGCAACTGAGGAGTTGAAATCGCTGGCTGAGATTAAGCAGAAGATTAAGGTGCAGCCACTGTGCCCAAGTTAAAACAACAATTAGTATTTATCCCA
The DNA here is from genome assembly GCF_003668045.3 of Cricetulus griseus. NCBI lineage: Eukaryota > Metazoa > Chordata > Mammalia > Rodentia > Cricetidae > Cricetulus > Cricetulus griseus. The sequence continues at coordinate 24,455,286 of NC_048596.1, read as the reverse complement.
CATATATTGACAGAAATCATACTTTTTTTTATCTGCGAAACAACATAGCTTTTAGGTACTCATTTTCCAGGGTTCTACATACCCAGTAATACTGAATATTCTAGGCTATATATCTTTAGTAAGCAGTATGATAAAGTTTCTTTTAGTTACATTTACTTACATGTGTGCATGCATGCACATAGGTCAGAAGACAGCCTCTCCAGCCCCTATCTCCATTTCACAAATGTCAAGTCAGATATTTAGAAAAGTTCACTAACTTCTTAGTTCACAACCACAAAGTTAAGTAGGCAGTATATTTGGCCTTCAAAGACAGGGTATTGACACTATAGAGTGTGAGTTCTAACAGCTATACCACATTCATACATTTTTAGCATTCTCTTTTTCCATTATGTCTTGTATCCAACCCAAATATAACTATTTTAATTTTGGGTCAGGCTCCCATGTATAATCTCAATGCTTAGGAGGCAGGAGCAGGAAGACTACCACAAATTCAAAGCCAGCCTGGTCTACACAGTGAGATCCAGCCTCAAATAACCATAAAAAGAAACTGCCCTTCAGAAAGACTAGGGCATCTGAAAGTCCCATTTACCAGCAGCAATACAGAACAGCAGCCACAACCAAACCCAGCATTACTTAAAACAACGCAAAACCAAAACACAAGTTTGACAGGGAAACAACATATTATCAATAATTCCCACCTTAAAAATAAACCTTTGGGTGGTGGTGGCACATGCCTTTAATCCCAGCACTCAGGAGGCAGAAGCAGGCAGGTCTCTGTGAGTTCAAGACCACCCTGGTCTACAAAAACTAGGTCCAGGACAGCCTCCAAAGCCACAGAGAAACCCTATCTCAAAAAACAAAAACAAAACAACAACAACAACCTTTGTTGCTTACAAATACCTCCATCTATTGTCTTTTACATTTTCATTTCATTTGCAAATGTTTTAGCTATTATAAGATCAAATCTGTCACTCTTCCACCATGTATCCTATCCTATCATAGTTAGAAAACCTACCAGTAATTCACATATTCTTTTTGGAAGACAGGGAGCTTTAGTAAAGCTCCCATCTGCAGATCATTTCCAAAAGACTATGAGCAACCTATACCTCATACCCTTCTAATACTTTGTAAAAAGTCATAATGAACAAAAAACAAAAACCACTCCACCGATTGTCTGAAAATTTTGAAGAGTTCTTACCTCGACCTAAAACACAAATAGCCATCAGATTGGACGAATAATATGTAGAATGAAATTTCAGGAGTTCTTGTCTTACATCGATGCCTTCTTGGTTAGGTCGAGTCTCTAGAGTGTATTTGTTTCCTAAAAATGGATGAAAAGTATTACTTAGAAAAGACAAACTCTGGGACCTTAACAGTTGCATTATTACTGATACTTAAACTGTAAGAAGAATGTAAGAAACTAACACATGCTATGTTTGAACATAAAGTGAATAAACAGGAGCAGGGCAATACAATAAAATTATTAATTTTATGTATTTGTTTGTTTGAGGCAGGGTCTCTTTGTAGCCCAGGCTCATTTGATACATTAGAACAAGCTGACTTTGAACTCAGAGGTCTGCTTGCCTTTGCCTCTAAGTGCTGGGGTCAAAACCATATCTGGCTAACTAGTAATATTTTCAACTAGCATTTCCCAGTAGGAACTATAAATGCAATATGAAAGCTATGCTTTTTAGGCTAGGCATGGTGGCATATGCTTATAATCCTATCAGTTAGAAAGCTGAGGCAGAAGGACTGCAGGCCCAGGTCAGCCTGCTACATACTGAGTTTGAGGTCAGCCTCAGTTAAAAAGTAAGACTTTGTCTCAAACAACAGCAAATGAATGAAAAACTTGCTAAAATCTTCAGGAGTTAGGCATAATGACCATTTTTAGATCAGATGAGACCCACTGGCTTCCACTCACACTTGCTTTAGTTTTCAATTCCCTGTGCATCCTATAATTAATTGAACAGACTCACTGGGGGAATCTTTTTGGAATTTACCAAGTTACTTGTGGAAAGAAAAGAACAAATTTACTATTTTGAGAAGAAGCATTAAATTTGTGATGTGAATTCTCATGGGTTTCATCTAAACTGGGGAAGAACAGGGCGCGATGTCATTTTGTAGCTCTCGGGTGATGCACACAGTGTGCCAGTGTAAGCTCTCTTATGAGAATTCGGGTAAAACTGCATGTCAGAAATTAGTGACCTTCTGTAATAAAGACCTTGTAAATTAGGGAATGCTGCTTAGTGAAGTGTAGGAAGGAATCCTGGCTTATGTATATATCACACAAAAAGATGCACGTATTTCAAATGGGAAAAAGTAAGCACTACAGCTAGAAAAGTAGAGAAGAAAGCTGAATCAACGGTCCCGATGACAGTTTCCTACCCAAGATCCCATATGTAGGGAACAAGGAGAATACAGCTGAGATAACAACGAGCAGACACACACTGCCCTAAATTAGTGCTAATTCGGCTGGGTCATTTGTACCAAATTAAAATGCTGCTACTTGGATCAGAAATCCTACCTGGCTCTGTCAATATTAAAGCAAGCCCTAGCTCTGGACCAAGGACATCCGGATGCTGACTGTGACCCTTTCTCCCAGGGTCTGCTGGGAGAAATCCTGCCAATGTACTTTGCTTCTGAATAAAATGTTTGACTGCTCTGGGGGGAAAAAAGGAAGGAGGCAAAGGGGAACAAAGCAAACACAAAGCCCATGGGAAAAGCTTAGAGAATAGTAACGATTAGGTCAGTTAAATATATCAAGTATTTCTATATCCACAAGTGGGTTGTGATACTCAAAACATCAATTAGTTACCTCTGAAGGATGGCAGGGAACCAACACATTATCTTGAAAACTGGTAAATGAATGCATTTATCCTGTGCAATAATTGTACCACTAGCCCAACAAATAGTAGAAAGGGGGATTTTTCTAGTCATTGTAATGAACTTAGAAATGAACAGCTAATGAACAAGAATGAGTAACAGAATGAAGAGAATCAGAATTAGGGAGGGAAGGCACTGAGATCAATACTCACTACTTCACAGACAGACAAATACCGTACGCCCAATGGAAGAACACTACTATCTATTACAAAATTGTCATGTGGTGATATATTGCTTATGATTTATTAAAGCTTGCCTGAGGATTCCGAAAGCAAAGTCAGCCACAAGCAATGATGGTCAGGCAATGGAGCTACACACCTTTAATCCCAGTAGCCATTGAGCTAGGAAGTGGTGGTACACACCTTTAATCTCAGGACTCAGGATTAAGAGGTAGATGGATCTCTGTTACTTCAAGGCCACACTAAGCTACACAGAATTGATATAATCCTAAAGAGAAAGAGCTCACACAAAGATGATCTCAGCAGTTGGGATCACACGCATCTAATCCCAGGACTTATGAGGGGTATAAAAGACAGGAGCAAGGACTCAGATGAGGCATTCATTCTCCAGCCACATTGAGGATAGGAAGACATTCAGTCTTAGGATTCTTCAGCCACACCGAGGAGAGGCAGCAGCATCAGCTCATTCAGCCTGAGGTAGTGGTGAAAGCTGATGGCCGGCTATTTTGCTTTTCTGACCTTCAGCTTGAAGTTTGAGCCCCAATATCAGTCTCAGGGTCTTTTAGTTTTCATGTTACATTGTCATGTCAAAAAGTCAAGGGCAAGAAGCCATCACTAACCCAGAGTGGGCTCTGCTTGCCTCTGATTGGCCCAGCTGGTAGGAGCTGATGCTGTCGCAGTCTGCTTTAGGATGCAGATCACTGCTAGCATGTCACTGAATGCTTCCATTGAATTTTGTAAGGAATTCAGATCAAGCACTGAGTGTCCACTGAAGGAAAGAGCTAATCCTACGGATCACACATATTCCACCCACCACGGCAGAGCAGTACCCGACCTTTGTTTGTTTGTGATAGGGTACCATGTGGCCCAGGTTGGCCTTAAACTCACTATGTAGCTGAGGATGACCTTGAACTCCTGATCTTCTGGCCTCCACCTCCCAAATGCAGCAATTACAAGGTACACCACCACCATATGTTTTATAAATGATTCTCAGAATGCTTCCTTGCTACAAGCCTGTATTGATAGGATATTTTATTATAAGCAGCTTTTGGAAAGTGGCTTTGACCCAAATATCTGTGACAGCAGGGACAGGACAGACCTTCAGCTCACAGAAGCCTGAGGGAATGTGGGCATCTGCCAGCTAGGGCATAAATCTGGTACTGAGTATCTGCTGGTCACATATTATGAAAGAAACACAGCTCCCTACCTCTGTGGACACCAGTGGACTCAAAACTAATATTTGCAGTCATGCAGAAGAGTAAATAAAAATGTCATTTATCTGCTGGAATATCCAAATGGACAGAAGGTACAAGGAATTAGCAGGAACCCTCTCATTAGAGATCCTGCAGCCTGCTCGTGGTGAAAGTGAATGGAAATTCACCTTTTCTCCTCCAACTCAACCTACATCGAGTGAAGAAGTCCTTTCCAGTTTGGGGACAGTAAGGCAAGGATTGTCAGAGGACCTGGGCTCCTGGGGAGTCTTGTGCTGTCTGTCATTGTTTTGTTGCCTCTAGACATGAACTACTCTGTGACTAAAACATAGCCTGAACGGGTACATTAAAGGAATACAGGAGAAATGAGACAAATGCCTGTTCCTGGCTCTTCATAATTTCTCTCAGTATGGGGCAGCGAGGACTGTACATTTTCTTTGGGCATGTTTACTTGTATTGACCCTTTTAGAAGAATGTTGTGTTCATTGACTAAACCGAAAAACCCTAGTGGTAGAGCTACTGGTTTTGGTTTATAGTACAAAGGCATTGAAGCTACTGCTAACTGGATTGTTGCTAAAATTAGACATCAGAGAGTAGAACTAGTGTGCCCATGGTTAGGAATCAGTAGAATCAGCAAGTCTGTGACTGATAGTCTCTCTCCACTTTGTATATAACTGGCATTGAAGCTTTTTTCTCTCATTGGTTTTTATTCTATACTGAAGAGCTGTTATAAAAATCCTACTTATCTGTGTGGTTAATTAAAAACAAAATTGATTATGCTTGGTCCAAGAACAGCAAAGTAACAGCTGATTTTGCTTATGTGTTTTACTGAGTGCCGGTTATGTGGGTGTGCATGTGGTCCGAGGTCAATGTGCAGGAGTTATTTCTCTTCTACCTTGTGGTCCCAGAGAGCAAGCTCAGATCAGGCTCGGCAGGAAGTGGCTTGATGGGCTAAACCATCTTGCTGGCCCAACAGCCAGTTTAAGAATGGAATACACTAGACTCCAGTTCTAACTATATTCAGAATGAAAGCTCTAGAACTAGTTTTAGATTTCTTTGTGAATCTAATGACATTTGGGGCTGAAGAAATGGCCAGCAGTTAAGACATATACAGCTCTTGCAGAGAACTCAAGTTCTGTTTCCAACACCCACATCAGGTGACTCACAAGTGCCTATAATTCCAGTTCCAGAGACCTGACACCCTCTTCTGGTTTCCACAAACACTCACACACACATGGCATACATAGAACAAACAGACATACACATAAATGATGATCAAAATGATCCATCCACCTAAATGCTATACTTAAAATCAATTATTCCACTGAGCATGGTGACATACACCTTTACTCCCAGCATTTGTGAGGCAGAGCCAAGTAGATCTCTTTGAGTTTAAGGCCAGCCTGGTGTACATAATGAGTTCTAAGACAGCCAGGACTGTGTAGAGAAACTCCGTGTCAAAAAAACAAAACAAAAAATTAAAAAAGTGTATTGATTCCTTTAAACTATTGATTTCTTTGTATTCTACTCTCTGTACTAATAATCCAGTAATACCACCAATAAATACATCTGTAAATCCTTTAAAAAAATGAATCTGATTCAACACCTGCCATTTTGTGTGAACACAAAAGAAGAGACAGGATCAAAACAGATACAGACCTAACAAAAGACTTCTAGAAAACAACAGAGGAAAAACTTACTATTGGCCATGCCAATGACTTTTTTGATATCATTTCATAAATTCAAGTTACATAAATGAAACTACATCAATCTAATGAACCTTTGCACAGAAGAGCAAAAAGAAACCAACAAAATGTAAAGACAACCTATGGACTGGTAAAAAAATATCTGCATATAACAGATGTGATAATCCAAAATTTACAAAGATCCCTCACAACTCCATGGCAGAAAAACAAATAGTCTGATCAAATTATGGGCAAAGGAAGCCAGATGTAGTGGTGCACACCTGTAACCACAGCACTCCAAAGGCCAGCCTGGACTGCACAGTGTGGGCTACATGAACAACACACAAAACTGTAATCACAGCCCTCAGGAGGCTGGTGAAGGCATGGACCACCCAGGAGACCCTGTTTCAAAACACTAAACAAAAACAAACCAATAAATAAACACTCTAGGTAAAGAAAGTGCTTGTTAGCACAGCACTCAATAAAACCAACAATGTGGGAAAGGGACAATGATCTTGAGAAATCATGCCTGATTTGACTCCTGGGAAACCCAGGGTTGGCTTTGCCTCCCCACCTGTTGACCCTGCTAGTGTAGACAATACCCTTTACATTCTGGAAAACAACAACAACAAAAAATAAGTTGACAACTGACAAAGTAAACATGGCCCGATTTATAATATTGGAACTTGTTATGTAAGATTTTGTAACAATTTAACATACACACAATTAAGAAAGTGTCACCCACAGCAGAAACACAGCCCCACCCAAAAGTCCTCCCACTTCTGGTCCACCTATGGGTCGAGCAGGGCCACCCCCTCTTTCCCTTCCTCGTTCATTTCCTTCCCCGATGACCACACCCAGTTGCTCTCAGTGTCTACGGGGGTTATGACTGGAAAAACAGATCACTCGAGAATAACCACAACTACATTTTTTCCTTTCCTGTTCCAAGACTGCTTGTGAAAATACTCAACAGCTCCCATTGACAGGGAAACAAGAAGCCGCAATCAAATACCAAAACCAAACATGGAAGAACAAAAGCTTCTAATTTATTAAAATCTATTGAACTAAAACCAAAGGTACATATAAGAGAGAGGGGGGAGGGGGAGAGAGAGAGAGAGAGGAAAAGCCATGTGGATACCAACCAGGGATTCAGATTTAAAATGAAATAATGGAGTGTTCAGGCTCTAATCCCAACTCTTGGGAGATCAAGAGCTCAAGATAACCCATCCTCCTCCACATAGAGTGATAAAACCAGCCTACGATACAAAAGACCATCTAAAAAAAGAGAGAGAGAAAGAAAGAAGGAAGGAAAGAACAGAGGGAGAGAGGGAGGGATGGAGGGAGGAGGAAAGGAGGGAGGCAGGGAGATTTCTGTAACAGTACAATTAGGAAGCCACTATGCCTACCTTTCCAATTAACTTCTACAAAGACCTAATTCTGTAGTTATGTCAATTTCTCTGGAAGTTATTGTTATGTCTAAGAAATAGTATCTAAATTTAAAGAAATTAATTTCTAAAATAAACATAAATTTATAAATGTACTAAATAATATATTATCATTGTTTTAAATTTTAAAATAACTAAAGCATTTTTAAAAGCACAGTAACCTTGATGGGTAATTCCTCATAATTCTAGCAGTAACAAAGTTACCATAGGAGCTACAACCCCCCCCAAAAAAAGTAGGGGTGTGGCTTAATTTGGAATGACTGCCTAGCATGCTCAAAGCCCTGGTTGACTGTTCTGCTCCTGAAATACGTAGTCTCCTACTTGAATGGGATTCAAAATGAAATGAGAAATTATAGAATTCCTGTGCAGGGAAACCCATGAGACTCAGCGAGACCCAGGAGTACAGCAGCTGATGCATGACAGTGACAAACCTGTCCCAAATTTGCTGAAGGGGTGATTGGGATTCCCAGTAGCTTTTTCTAACTGGAAGAGTCTCCAGGCGTCGTTCATCACATTCTTCTCGTGTTCTGAATCCACTGCATTCACCTCTCTGTCTTTACAACTTGCATCAAACAAGGGACACAGGAAAAACTGGGCAAACCTAAGGGTGTAAGGCAGAATTACCAACTTGAGAACTATGATTTTGAAAGAACAGCTTTTAAAATATTTCTGAAACTGTTAGATAGTTAATATGAACTGCATAAGACCAGAAGAAATTGGGGTTGAAGACACAGCTCAGTTAACAGAATGCTTGCCTAGAATACACAAGACCAAGGGGGAAAAAAAAAAAAAAAAAAAAAAAAAAAAACCAGGGCCAGCCCTGGTGGCACACACCTTTAACCCCAGAACTCAGGAGGCAGTGGCAGGCTGATCTCTGGCCAATCTGGTCTACAGACTGAGTTCCAGGACAGCCAGGGACATAGTGAGACCTTGTCTCATTTTGGGGGTTGGGGGGAGAGAAAAGTACCATTGCTCTAAGAAAAAGGAATATAAAAGAAGTTCTAAGTAATAAAAGAAAAATACACTACTGGACATATGTAAAGTCAGAGGTGTTGATCTTCAGAGATGCTAAAATTAGTGAAAATATAAGTATATTAACATTAAAAGGTCGCCGGGCACACAGGAGGCAGAGGCAGGCGGATCTCTGAGAGTTCAAGGCTAGCCTGGTCTCCAGAGCGAGTGCCAGGATAGGCTCCAAAGCTACACAGAAAAACCCTGTCTCGAGGAAAAAAAAAAAAAAAAAAAAAAAAAAAATTAAAAGGTCAAAACTGACTTTAAGAGATAGCTGTAGTCTACTTAAGATTTCCAGTTTGGCTGGGCGGTGGTGGCACACACCTTTGATCCCAGCACTCTGGAGGCAGAGGCAGGTGGATCTCCGTGAGTTCAAGACCAGTCTGGTCTACAAGAGCTAGTTCCAGGACAGCCACCAAAGCCACAGAGAATCCCTGTCTCAAAAAACAAAAACAAAAGTCAAAAATATATTTGTAGTTTGACATCTCTATGAAACTAAAGTTTCCTCCAAAGGGGGAAAAGCAGTTGATAACCCTGTCAAACCTTAAATGTATAGCCAATGAAATGTCTCAGCAAATAAAAATGCTTGCTATGCAAGCCTGACAATCTACGTTTGGTCTCAGGAATCCACAGTAGCAAGAAAAATCAGATTCCCTCTGACCCCATGTGTGCATCAAGGCATGTGGACAAACTCTACCCCCTAAGAAACACACACACTACATAAGTCATCAACACATCATGCTTTATCACACACATGCACATACATGCACACTCATACACACATTACAGTCACAAACACATCACAGGCACACATATATACACACATCTCACAAGCACGCACACTCAAATGAACACACACACATACACACTTACCCATAATTTTTTAAATGTCTTAAAAATCTTAAATGTACAGCCTGCAGTATGAATCTCATTAAAACTCAAGCACCTCAGGACAAACAAAGTGAGTGACTGAATTTTAAAAGGTGTGATTCAAATTTAGAAAAACTTTAGTAGAAAAAAATAGTGCAATGAAAAAAACCTCAAGTATGTCACAACCGTCTAAGTCATGATTACAAGCTTTTGTAAAATAGTAAATAACCTATGAATTTTTAATAAGCATCAATTCAACAAATAACATGGTATGTAACTCTAACACAAGCAACCGATATACCTTTCTTGAGTACCTAGGACTACTCTTCTAGAAGTCCTCAGTTCAATTCCCAGCACCCAGACGGTGGCTCACAACTATCTGTAACTATAGTCCCATAGGATCTGATGCCCTCTTTTGTAGTACACACAGAAAAAAAAATCACCCATAAACATAAAATACATACATAAATAAATGTGAAAAAGAATGTATTTACTTAAGAAAAAAAGTTAAATTAGGGGCCAGCAAGATGGAGATGGCTCAACAAGCAAAGTTGTCTGCCACTAAAATTGATGACCTGAGTTCAATCCCCAGGATCCATACAGTGAAGGGAGGTAAGGAACTCTGAAGAGCTGTCCTCTGACTTCAACATGTATCCCATGACATGAGCATAACTGCACATACACACAAAGCAAATAAAAAAGTTATTTTTATTTTTGGTTTTTCAAGACAGGGTTTCTCTGTTTAACAGTCCTAGACCAGGCTGGCCTCGAACTCAGAGATTCCCCCTGCCTCAGCCTCCCAAATGCTGGGACTAAAGGTGTGCACAACCACACCTGGCTAATTTAAAATGTTTTAAATAAAAGAAATTACACTGTCCTAATGGAGCCTGCTCCATAAAATACTCTCAAGACATCCTCCAGGTTGAAATAGCAGGTTGGATAGACTGTTTCTGAGCTAAGGAGATGGCTCAGTGAGCAAAGCCCTTTGCAGTACAAGGCTGAAGACTTGAATTTGAAGCCGGGCACAGTACCGACTCTGTAATCCAGTACTCCTCAGGGGAGCTGACAAGCAGACAGCTAGCCTGGTGGTATCTGTGGTAGCAAATGACAAGAGATTACTTCAAATGGTGCAAGGCAAGGACTGACGTGCAAGGCTGTCTAACCTTCACATGCACTCTGTGGCATCTGCATGCCTGCACAGGAAGACGTAACACAAAACCATGGCATGCACACACGCATGCACAGGGTTTTGCTTTGTTTTGTTTATAACTCTATATCTACTAAGTAGGTATCACTGGGAAGTGTGACACTGGCAAAAGAGACTATCTAAGACATAACATTCTGGAACAGTAAGTGGGTTTTAAAAGAGATCTATGAGGGACTGGAGAGATGGCTCAGGGGTTAAGAGCACTGACTGTTCTTCCAGAGGTTCTGAGTTCAATTCCCAGCAACCACATGGTGGCTCACAACCATCTATAATGTGATCTGGTGCCATCTTCTGGCACACACTGTATACATAATAAATTAAATAAATAAATAAATCTTAAAAAAAAAAAAGATCTGCGACACTGTCACAAATTAGTCTTTTATTTTTAAATTTTTTTTTCTTTTAGTATTTTTGAGTGGTTTCCCTGTATGTATATATGTGCACCGTGTGTGTTTGGGGGCAGGAGAAGAGGAGGAGAAGGCAACAGATCCCCTGTAATTAGAGTTATAGGTGGCTATGAGCCACCAAGTAGTGCTGGGACAAACCCAGATGTTCTAGAAGAGCAACAAGTATTCTTATTTCTGAGCCATCTCTCCAGGCCCTGTCACAGGTCATTCTTTACCATCTGTCACAGATGAGAGTCCAGTTAGAATGAGAAGGGCTAGTAAGAATTTTATAAGTCAATATAATATTTTATAGTCCTAAAGGCCAGTTTATAGTTGTGTCATTATTTTCTTCTACCATGAAGTAAATATGTGACATCTCATTAATTTTTCTGCCTTATAAACACAGTTTTTGTTTGTTTTCTAAACACAGGATCTCACTATGTAGCCCTGGCTGGCCTGGATCTCACACCACCTATCTCTGCCTTGGAGTGGGAGCAGAGGTATTTGCCACTATACCAGGCTACAAAATATCTTTAAAAAAAAATACTTCATTTAGCTATCTTGGGCAGGGAGGAGGAGAGGAATGCATGTGGAGGTCAGAGGATGACTTCCGTCTCCTTCCATCATGTGGATCCTGTATCAAACTCAGGGCAACACCCAATGGCCACCTCATCGGCCCTACAGTATCTCTGTTAAACTATAAAAAGGTGATGTCACCTTTGAAAAACAGTAATTACTATTTTTATTAATGTGAGTAACTACAAAATTCAATATTTTGCAAGGCATTAAGTGTTACCTGTCCAGGGCTCCTTCTAAGTGTTCATGGGAAACATCGAAGTAGTAATTGGTATGCTCTCCACTAGTAAAGGCATTTGAACTCCCAGCATGTTCACTGAGAAACTGGCTGTATTCATTTTCTTTAGGATACTTCTTTGTTCCCAAAAACAGCATATGTTCACAAAAATGACTTAAGCCAGCAATATTTGGAGGGTCTGACAATGAACCTGGAAGAGAAAATACATATGAAATTAATGAAAACATATATGTAATCAATCACTTTTTATTGGTAACTGCTAGTAAACAGAAATTCTCAATGTAACACACCAAGAGAGGTAAGTGCGGCTGCTCTGAAATGGCATTACTTAGAAAGTAAACAAGAAGTCCCAGGCTTAGCTGGGCAGTGGTGGCACATGCCTTTAATCCCAGCACTTGGGAGGCAGAGACAGGCGGCTGGCTCTCTATGAATTCGAGGCTAGCCTGATCTACAGAGTGAATTCCAGGACAGCCAGGGCTGTTACACAGAGAAACCCTGTCTCACAAAACAAAACAAACAAAAAGATCCAGGTCTGGCCATCACTTAGAGAGCAACACTGGGTCAACTGTGTGATGTCCCTGGGGAGCCTGGTTGGAGGAGCAGCAACTCCACAATTACAGAACTTTCTTAGTTCTAATTCTCTGTTCACTGCTGTTTTGAAATAAAGTCTCTCTATGTACCCCACACAGGTCTCAAACTTACAGTAATCCCTCTGCCCCCACCCCCCCACTTGCTAGTGTTAAAAGTGTGAGCCACCATACTCAGCATAGCTGTGAAATTTTAAGCAGAATACTTTACTTCTCTTGCTTCAGTGATGTCTTTTATATACTCCTATTTTAGCCCTCTGAATACAAATTAAGTATCAGCAGCCTGGTCTACATGGTGAGTTCCAGGACAGCCAGGGCTACATAAGAGAGACTCTGTGTGTGTGTGTGTGGGGGGGGGGAGGTTTAAAAAAAAGAAAAGAAACAAAATTAGAATTTGCAAAGCACTGCATTAAGGTAAGTAGTAATTATTTGTTTAATATTACCTTATTCCCCAATTCTAAAATGTTACTGAATTAAAGCTTTTATTAAAGAAGAAACCCACAATTAAAAACAACTATTTTCCCATTAAACATATATATGAGTTGCAGATAATAGGACTAAAGTAACATTACATATAGAGGAAATGTATACATAAGAACCTATGAAATATCAAGTTCAATATACCAGAGAAAAAAAGAACTGGCTTAAAGAATGGAATGAATTTCTTTGCTGCTACATTAACTGAGCTGGAAACATAAAAGGACTCCATTAAATGTGTTCGAGGACAACCTGAGCTAATGGTGAGACCATGTCTCAAAGCACCACAAATAGGCTTGGTGGCTTATGTCTGTAACTTGAGAGGCAGGATCATGTCAAATTAGTAAGATCCTGTCTCAAAAACAAAACCAAACCAAACAAAAATATACTAAAAATATAAGGAAAACAACATAAATGTGGCCGGGTGTTGGTGGCACACACCTTTAATCCCAGCACTCGGAAGGCAGAGGCAGGTGGATCTCTGTGAGTTTGAGACCAGCCTGGTCTCCAGAGCGAGTGCCAGGACAGTCTCCAAAGCCACAGAGAAACCCTGTCTCGAAAATCAAAAAAAAAAAAAAAAAAAAAAAAAAAAAAAGTGATATCTACTGAGTCCTTATGCACGTGGCACCTTCTACAAACCCTGTTGCCACTGGATCATCCACAAGACTAAACCGTACCTATGTGCACATCGAGGGCCGCTGATGACTTGTCTGTGGTGGGGTCACTGATGAGAAGCACTTTGATGCCATTGGCCAGCTCCAGTCCACGATATTCTCGTTTGTCTTCAGGAGACTTGACAATCTGGTCTTCTATTCTCTGGATAGCAGGATTATTCATTTTGCTGTAAGTCTTTTTTTGGAAACTGGAAAGAAAAGGATATTTGTTGTATAGTGACTGCTCTTTAAAAAAAGAAAGAACATCAAACAAATTCATATAACAAACCAAAACCCCTGGCTGCAGCTTCTGATGTTGCAGCTTCTGCTGCTGAGGGCTGAACTGATTCACACTCAGGGCGAAGCTTGCTTTCCCACTGAGCCCTGAAGGAAATGCTTTACAGGCTACATAGAGGGTATAGCCATCCCTCCTCTCCACCTCAGCCCTCGCTCTCCAGAGAGGCGCTAACAGTGTTTTCTCTGGAACCACTTCTGTATGCAGGTAAGCACTCCAATGGGGACTTAACAGGCTGGCTGGACCATGAGCTGGTCAGTGTGCTATTACAATTGGCTTTCAATCACCAATAACTAAGTTCACACACACTGCAAAGATATCGGCTAGAGAGTGAGGTGAGAGACTGTATAAGAATCTATATTGAATCAGCCAAATTGCTCAGCCTGATGGAGTCTAATATAAGGCTGCAACATCGCCTGAGTCTCACAGAGCATATGGAATAGCCTCCATGAGGAACAGAGCCTCCATGAGGAACAATGCTGTGAAATACTGGAAAATAAGACTAACAAGCTGCCCGTGGCAGCAACAAAAGCCAGGCATGAAACAAATGAAAAGTCAGGAAGCTCCCAAGTGATTTTTGTAACCTGCTGAAGAGCTGACTGAAGAGCCATGCAGAAGCAGTCTTATCTTTCAAGGGTTTCCTCGGGCTGGGGCCATAGCTCCATGGCAGAGTGCTTGCCTAACATGTGTGAGGCCCTAGGTTCAATCTCCAGCACTGTCCAAACAAGCAAAGGGCTTTCTCTCGCAGGTCTTCCCTTTCTTCTCCAGGGAGGCCAGAGACAGTGATAGATAATGAACCACCAGCTAATAGGATTCCATAGGGTGTTTGTTGGGGTTGGTACAATGAAGGGATTCCACAGTACGGGGTATACATAATTTGGTTTTGTTTTTTTTAAAGTAGTGGTACTTTTGTCTAACTAGGAACTGCTTAACAGACAAAACATTAAACCTCAAATATTAGTTCATACAGGAATCAGGTAAAGCCGAAAACACATGTGAAATTACAAAGACATGAACCTGGTACCCTGGCTTCTTAGAAGACAAAGGTAGACCTTTGAAGATTGATGATAGCCAGGGCTGCTGACATAGCTCAGAGATAGAACACTGGTCTAGTATGCATAAGGCCCTGAGCTATGTCATCCATATTATGACAATAAAAAACAAACAAATGGCCAATAGCCAGACCTAAAGATAAACCACAGGGAGCATAAATAGGCATGAAATTATTTGGATAAAATATTGTGCTAAAACCTCAAGACATAGTTTTGTGAGATGACTCAGTGGCTAAGCATTGGCTACATAAATAAGCATGAGGACATGAGTTCAGAGCCTCTGAACCCACGTTAATGTCAGGAGGGTGAGGTGGCTCACTTGTAATTTCAGCCTCTGAAGGTGGAGATTGGAGATCCCCAGATCAAACTGGTTAGCAAGACTAGTCACATGGGAAACTGAGTTGATAAAGAGACCTCCCCACTCCAATTAAAATGCAAGAATAATCAAGGCAGATTCCCAACATCAAACTTGGGCTTCCATGCACCCCCCATACACACACACATGTGCCCACACATCTGCGAAGCATGCATACACACATGCACACTACACATATATGTGAGAATGAGGAGGGAACTTTAAGGCATTAGGAGAAAAGTCTAGCCTGATTTTTAACAGAATGCCTTCCTCTGTGAAATTATATATATTATGTATGTAATCAGAGTAAAAGCTGGTAAACTAAAGAGATTTACTATTAACACAGTCTCATACACATATTTTTTCAGAAATGATATTGATTTTGTTTGGCTGGGTTTTGCTTTGTTTTTTTTTTTTGTTTGTTTGTTTGTTTTGTTTTAAGATGGGTTCTCTTTACACAACCCAAGTTATCCTCAAATTCACTATCCTCTTGCCTCTGTCCCCCAAGAACTATGATTATAGGTGTGCACCACCATGCTCGACTGATATTTGGAATTTTAAAGATCAATACTATAAACAATACTAAACGTATAATACTGCTTTTAAAATTCACACAACACAGGTCTGGAGAGACAGTTCAGTGGTTAAGAGAACTTGCTGGTCTTGCAAAAGACCCAGGTTGGGTTCCCAGAAGCCAGCTGGTGGCTCACAACCATCTGTAACTCCAGTTTCAGATGATAAGCCCTCTTCTGGCTTCCATAGGCACCAGGCACAAGTGTACAAGTGGTACACAAAAAACATGCAGACAAAGCATACATATAAAACAAAAAATTTTAAGCCATATCATGACTTATACAGGAAGGGATAATAATGACTTTGCCTTTCTTAAAAACCAAAGTAGGGACTGGAGAGATGGCTCAGAGGTTAAGAGCACTGGTTGATCTTCCAGAGGACCTAAGGGTTCAATTTCCAGCACCCACATGGCAACTCACAACAGGCTATTAGAATTCTAGTTCCAGGGGATCCAATGACCTCTTCTGGACTCTTCAAGGAACCAGCTATGTATGTGGTACACAGATGTGTATGTACATAGACAAAGCACAGACAGACAGACACACAGACAGATTAAAACTAAAATTTCTTTAAGAAACATAAAATACAAAACTGGATCTAGGAAAAGGTCTTAAGCCTATAAAATGCCTACTACACAAGCATGAGGAACCGAGCTCACATCCTGGCACCAATATAAAAGCTGGATGCTGCAGCTCACTTTCACCCTAGCACTGTGGGCACAGAGACAGGCGGACACCTAGAACTCCATGACCAGCAACTATTATTCTGGATAAAACACTGTGTTAACACCTCAAGACAAGGGTGTAGAAGATGGCTGTGATCAAACACCTGCTGCCTAAGTATGAGGACCCTTACTGAAATGCAGGTGGGTGAGGTAATACTCCTACAATCCCAGGCTCTAAGGTAGAATCAGAGGCTCTCAGAGCAAGCTGGCTAACAAGACTAGTCATAGTGGGTTTGACCTAGAGACCTAGTCTCAGTGAATAAGCTTGGGTGGGAGCTGGATAGATGGTTCAGCAGTTAAGGGTGCTGGCCACCAAACCAACCTAAACCCAATCCCCGGAATCTCTGCAAGTTGTCCTCTTGGACTCTATACACGGGCCAAAGCATATGCTTAGCCTCTCACATACACACAAATGAATAAAATAAGGTAGAAATGACTAAAGAATATATTCGACATCAGCCTCTAGCTTACACACACACACACACACACACACACACACACACACACACACACACATATTTTGGGACATTTTAGGGAAAATTGGGGGCAGTAATTTGAAAGTGAGATGCCTGTTTTGGGAATGGAGGGTTTTTTTTGTTTGTTTGTTTGTTTTTTTTGTGTATGTGTGTGAGAGAGAGAGAGAGTGTGTGTGTGTGTGTGTGTGTGTGTGTGAGTGTGTGTGAGTGTGTGTGTGTGTGTGTGTGTGTGTGTATGTGTGTGTGTGTGTGTGTGTGTGTGTTTAACAGGCTGGCCTCAAACTAGAAGATGTAGCTGATGATGACACTGAATTCCTGATCTGCTGGTCTTTACTTCCAAGTGCTGGAATTTCAAGCAGGTACCAGCATGCTCCACCATGTCCCAGTGAAATGCCATCACTAACAACTATTTCCTATGTCGGTAGCCATAAAGTAATCTTATTGTTAGAGAAAGATAAAAATCCCTCGACCCCTCCCACTTACCACTCAATCTCAGAAAGGCCTAAACAAACAAAAAGAATTCAAGGGTTAGGGGTGTGGCTAGGTCATAGGTGCCTTCCCTATCGTGCAATGCCCAGCACTAGGGATGCGGGTTGGAGAGAACTGAATTTCAACTTAGTGGCAGCATAATGTTAAATTAGTTACAAGGCAGGTAGTCTCTCAATACTTGAGAGGGTGAGGCAGGAGGATACCGAGTTTGAGGCTATCCTTGATTACATAGCAAGTCCCAGGTCAGCCTGGGCTACATAGCAAGACTGTGTATCAAAAAAGGAGAAAGGCATATAATAAGGGAGACAATGCTCTAACTAGACATCACACGCTATCAAATAACCACCCCAAGGAAAAAGGAAGGGGGTGATGGGAGGGGTAAAGGAGACATGCATGGTCATGCATTCCTTTAATCCTGGTGCTTGGGAAGCACAGACATGCAGACCTCTGTGGCTTTGAGGCTAGCCTGGTCTACATATTAAGGCACTGTCACAAAACAAACAAACAAATAAATGTGGTAATAAGGAGCACACAATGCACCTCAGCCTGCCCAGCAAGGCTCCACTACAGGGAGAGTCCATGCTTCTGATGAAGCTTTTCCTTAGGTGGGAGCTAAGCAAGCCTACGGGGTCTTTACTTACACTCCCATCCTGTACACGAAAGTTTCTGCTAGTGAGCTTGCCCCAGGAAGTTCGCTGGCTTTAGGAGACCCAAAGATTACAAATGATTTGAAATGTGACGATGATGACTCACAAGCTTCCCCAATGCATGCACACCAGTTGTGAGAAGGTGAGATTTAGCCCCCTTTGACAGTACAAACTGTGTAATCCTCTGGGGGGTTAAAACTGTTAGAAGCCAGGTAAGGAAACCTTTATGCCTGTAAACCCAGCCTCTGGGAAGAGGCCACAGGAAGAACAGGAGTTGGAGGTCATTCTCGAGACACATAAGGAATCCTGCTGTTTGGAATCTAACACCAACCTGCATTAAGTATCCTATTTCTAAAAAAGTAAAAATAAAAACAAAACCCACCTCATTATATAAAAATGGCCAATTCAACTATGAACAATATATACTGTACTTCTTGAAGGTTTCCAACTTCTAGTGTCCAGATTTAAACTTTGTAGAAAAAAGTGTTAAACTTGTGCCAGGCACTTGTAATCCCAATAACCAGGAGACCAAAAAGCAGGATGAACAAGAGTTAGAAGCCAGCCAGAGTTATGTAGCAAACACAGTAAACAGAAAGTAGGAAGCCCAGACACAGACTACCAGGGCCAACAGCTACAGGTCCAGAAAACACTATTTCTCAATGACTGGAGTCCATCACAGACATGGCTGTAAACATATGGACACTGAAATTGTACCTGATTCATATCCCTGTGTAGCTGAGAGGAGACAAACTTACTAAGTTACACATAAAAACCAATGCAACTACTTTTAGACATTTGTACATAGAATCAAGAATAGCTAAAAACTTCCCAAGTAGCAATGCTGCATATCAAATACCACGGCATTTGCGAGGAAATAAAAAAGAAAAAAAGGAAACATAGGCAACATTCTGAAAAGGACTCCTTTCCAGACAGTGTACCAACCCTCTCCACAGAGAGTTGATTCTTACCTTCTGGAGAACTGGGAACGCCTCTGATGATGATGGAGTCATCAACAGCTTGCCTGTCTGTGGACTTATATTTATACTCAGGAGATCACATGTCTCTCTATCTCGGCTTCCTCATTAGCATAAGGCTTGTCTTCAAAAAGCAAGCATCCAGTGTTTCAGATGAGGGGCAAATGCTCACTCACATCCTTTCCCAGACATTTATTTGGTATTTTTAACTTGTCAAAGTCAAAATTGTAGGAGCAATAAAACTGATGTCAACTTTAGGGACATTACCATATGTTGGAAACTTCCTAAGGTTCAGAACTGTCATTACCCAGCATTCTGATAAACAGGCATGTTTAGAAATGACTTCACAAAAGCCAACCAAACTACCCAATCCTTTGTAATTGGAGAACAGGTGGTGCTGGCTCCTCCTGGGAGCTTGGTGAGATGTAAAATATCAGAACCCACCACAGACCTACTCAACTACATTCTGCATTTTAACAGATCCCCAGAAGTGGAAGCTCAGGGATGGTAAATCATTACCCAAAATAATTCCACAACAACTTACCATCACAACTTACACCCTGCTGGAATGGGCCTCAGCCCAACCCCCATATCCAACAATCATTTCAGGAGGCCCACGAGAGCCCAGGCCCAGGCACCACATGGATATACATCTATCCACTACAAAGATAAGGACGCCAGAGCCCTCACTCTGCAGGACACCGACCAGCACCAGGCGGGCAGGTGCTTGTTGGTGACAAGCTTGTCTGGCGGCACAATGAAGGAAAGAGCAGTACCTAACCCAGTTTAGGAGAAGAGAGAGACAGGGACAATCAGAGTAGAAGGGAAGAAGGAAACCAGGCCTCTTAACAGAAAAAAAGCAAGCGACCACGGCAGAAACCCCGGAAGCCTGATGCTCTTCAAACTGCAATGCAACCAGAACCTCCACCTGAAAGTCACAGGCTAGGGATGGAGTTCAGAAGTTGGTTAGGAGCTCAGCATGTGCCAGGCTCTGGTTCCATCCCCAGCACTGAAAAGCCAAGACCAAACACAAGCAAAATTACAGCCAGGTGGTGGTGGCAGTGCACACCTTTAATCCCAGCACTTAGGAGGCAGAGGCAGGCCTCTGTGAGTTGTAGGACAGCCAGAGTTATACACAAAAACCCTGTCTCGAAAAACAAGCAAACAAAAAATTATGAAGTAAAGCATGTGAAGGCCTAGATTTCATATTCTCCAAAACAAATCTGCATAACAGAAAGGCATTTCCAAATCCCTTTACCAAGGTTTTAAGAATTTAGATGTTTTTAAGAATTTTAATTTTTTATAACATTTTTATTTATTTGTTTGTGTGTGTGTATGTGTGTGTGGAAGTCAGAAGACAGCTTGAGGGAGTCAGCTCAGGTCCTTGGGACTGGCAGTGAGCCCCTTTACCAGCTAAGTCATCTTGCTGGCCCCCAGAGGTATGGGGTTTGGGGAGTGGATCGGGGAGTGGACTGGGGTGTTCCACAGAAGGAATGGTGTGATTTACAATGCTGGAAACTGACAGATTTATGCCTTATGAAGTTTCTAACATCTCGTAAACTGAATGTGATTTTACTGCTTCTAAAACCTCACTATGTAAATAGCCTTTTATTCAGGTAACCTTTTACAGAATTGCTCGTGTGTGGTTAAGTGTTCCACAGTCTGTTTAATAACAGATTGGGAAAGTTTACTTTGCTACTGGCTTTCTTCTCAACCCAGTTGTACTCCACAAGATTTGAGTTAAAACCAATTTAGAAATAAAGACCTGTAAACCTGGACAGGTAAGTGATCATGCTAATAGTGACGTTTATAAATCAAAACCTCCCTCTGTGGAATCCACCCATCCACTCCCCAACCGTAAATGGAAACCAGATCTTACAACACCCCTGCATGTGGAGGAAGGGCACAGAGGTAGCACCTGATCAGAAACACAGGCAAAAACCCTGCTCTCCACTGGAAGCAGAGCAGAGAGTTCCTGGTAGTATGGGGAAGCCTACGATGCCTCAACATACTAACTGAGGTTATGAGCACAGTTATCAAGTAAGTGTTACTGGATCTAAAACAGTGGCAGCATGTCTCAGGGTACCATCTATCCATGGCTCTTCTGTCTTAGGGGTGGGTTCTCTTCAGTTCATAAAGAAGCTCGCTCATGAAAAAGGGCACAGACTAAGATCCTGTGGCCTAACTCACATCTTTCCACAGTTGGAAACTGCCCTTGTTCTAGGCAGAAGACCTGGCCCTCTGGAAAAGAGTGTACGATCAACAACTAAAACCTTAAATGAATTAGGGTAGCTGAATTTTTATTTATTTATTTATTTATTTTGGTTTTTCAAGAGAGAGTTTCTCTGTAGCTATGGAGCCTGTCCTGGAACTAGCTCTTGTATAGACCAGGCTGGTGTCGAACTCACAGAGACCCACCTACATGCCTCTACCTCCCAAGTGCTGGGACTTAAAGGCGTGTGCCACCACCGCCTGGCTTAGGGTGGCTGAATTTAAATGAACCATATAGCAACAGCACTTTAAACATCAGTTCTTTACTGAATGTGTAGTTCAGGTGCCTGCTTTTAAGAGCTGTTCATTCCCAATGTGAGATGTCAACAGGGATGCGATGCCTCCTCAAGCAAATGAACCAAACTTCCTCTTTAAGCCTCCTGCAGTTACAGCTCTTAGCACAGGCGTTGTTAACAGGGGCAGGTACAGGTGGGGGCAAGCGTCTTCATCACGAGAACCCTGTGCACAAGTACCCTGTGCATAGTCTGTCTGTGGGTTATTACAAAGTGTAAGATAGCATTGTACAAACCTAATCCTAATGATTACTCCCATTTTTGTTAAAGTTATTATTTTGTAAATGGCTCATTTAATCCTCTCGTTCTCCTTATACAGTGGTTCACAGCTGCTGGGATGGTCACCTTCCTCAACCCCAAGAAGAAACAAAACCTGGTGATTAAGTACCTCGCCCAACTGCAGTCAGTCAGGTAGTTGACTTGTGGCAAAGCAGGAACTACAGACAAAGAGGAAGCGTGGGAAGGGGCAGGGTGGTGGCAGGTGGTACCTAGAGCAATCATATATGACTTTCCTTGACTCCAGCTACCTTGACCCCATTATCCTTCCTTATGATACCAAATAATAAAATAAGGTGAGTCAAAACAACTGCTCCAAGGAAAGTTTTCAGAATTCTTCTCCTCTATATAAAACAAAGGCATGCAGTGGAAGGATCCTAGAAGAACATTCTGAATCTGCCCATGGAGTGCCTGAGATGAAACTCGTCCTCACAACACATGCCCCATAAAGAGGAAAACAGGGGCTGGGATGTAGCCCGTTGGTAGGACGCTTGCCTATGAGGCATGAAGCCCTGGGTTCCGTCCTCAGCACCAATAGCCAGGCGTGCCGCTGCCTGTAATCCCAGCATTCATGACGGTCACAAGTTCAAAGTCATCATCTGATACACATGGAGTTCCAAGAAACCTGGGACACATGAGTCACAAAGAAATCATAAAGCTATTCTTTTTTCCTAGTTTCAATTCCAGCATAGTTTTCTTTTATTTCCATGGTAGATCTGTGAATTCAGTTTGTGTGTACTGAAGCATTAAGAACCATTTCTGCATTCCAAAAGAATTCAACTCGTGTTACTGCTTTGATACAGTGATTGTCAAAGTTGGGCTCTCTTTCTTATTAGTGCAACAGGAAGGAATTAGGTATGAGTAGCCACTGAGTACCTTACATTGACCCACTTAGGAAAAATTATTATTATATTATTATTATTATTTGTTTTATTTGAGACAGGGTTTCTCTGTGTAGCTTTTGAGCCTCTCCTGGCACTTGCTCTGTAGACCAGGCTATCCTCAAACTCACCGAAATCCGCCTGCCTCTGCCTCCCAAGTGCTGGGATTAAAGGTGTGTGCCACCATTGCCTGGCAAAAAAATTATTATTTTAAAATTCACTTTTGGGATAAGGATTTTTTAAGATTTATTTACTTATTTATTATGTATACATTATTCTGTCTGCACGTATGCCTGCAGGCCAGAAAAGGGCACCATATCTCATTGCAGATGGTTGTGAGCCACCATATTATGGTTGCTGGGGATTGAATTCAGGCCCTTTGGAACAGCAGCTGGTGCTCTTAACCACCGAGCCATTTCTGGGGCCCGGGATAAGGTTTATTTAACTTGAAATTTTTCCTTTATCTTCTGTTTAATACTACTTAAAATTATTCTATTATAGTTGTTTAATATGCAAATTGTATTGCTATATATAAAAGGAACTATACAGCAGAGGCATTGCAAAGACTTATATGAAAACAATTACATAACCAGTTTACATGTGACTTGTTTTTCAAAAGTATACATGAAACCACACAATCAGAAAAAAGAAGAGTCATAATCATGTTGGCAAATAAGGAGTAATTATTTAACTATATGAAACCAATAATGACTTTTTTCTTTTTTTTTTTTTTTTCGTTTTTGGCTTTTCAAGACAGGGATTCTCTGTGTAGCCCTGGCTGCCCTGAACTCACTCTGTAGACCAGGCTGACCTTGAACTCACAGACCTCCACCTGATTCTGCCTTCCCAAGTGCTGGGATTAAAGGCGTGCACCACCACTGCCAGGCCCAATAACAAAGGGAAGTCAGCAAGGGCTGGAGAGCTGGCTCAGCAGTTGAGAGGCCATACTGCTCTTACAGAGGACATGAGTTTGGGTCCCAGTATTGATGTCAGATAAATACTAACCACCCGTACTCACTCAGATACACACATATTCATAATAAAAGTTTTTTTTTTAATTCCTTCATCTAAAAAAGCACTTTACAAAAAACACAAGTAATGATCTCTCACAATGCTGAAATAATACAGTACCCTCAGCCCCAGAACCAGGTACCATCACTGTTCATCCCTGTCCTGGTAGTTCTAAACAGTCCAAGAAAGCAAGAAAAAGAAACAAAACACATAGTAGGGGAGAAAAATTACCATGGAACAGGACTGTGCTCAACTACCAAGAATCTAATGGTAACTCCCACCCCTGCAGAGGACACGGTGGGTCATGACAAACTGACACAGCTTCAACTAGAAAAAGACAATAAGTAACAAAATCACATTTCTACATTTGTTGAAGGGTTGTGGAAGCACTAGAGACCAAAACTGGAATTCCAGAGAGGCACGATTACACCGGACTGAGTTGACCATTTCCAGACATCGTCTCTGGGAGTGTTTGCTGACTGTGAGTGCAGATTATGCTTGTTCCAACAGGGTGCCCTATTGCATAAAGAAATGGGTCACAGTAAGGCTCTGGTGACGGTATGGGGTTGATGTGGCAGACTAATGCTACAAGGAGCTCCAAATTTTTAGCTAATTCTTCCCACAGACTCTCTAATATTCCGCTGCATAGCTACCAGAATGGATAGAAGAAAATGATGGCAAATATCAAGTATCAGAGAAGCTACATAGGCACCTAACTCATACACTGGCACAGGAACACAAATCTACACAGTCATCTTCAAAAACTGTTCCTACAAGCATGGTGGCTCACCCTTATAATCTCAGCCCTCCAGAGTATGGGACAGGACAATTACCACATATTAAGACTGGCTTGGACTCCAGAGTGAGACCCTGGCTAAAAAAGAAAAAGAAAAACAACCATAAACAGTCACTATGTAATAATGTTGACACTATGAACTAACAATTCTAGTATCAGATATATATTCAAAGTAAATGTATTTTACTTCCATAGCATAGCAACACTATAATAATCCAAACTAAATATGACATGCCCAGTGACAATAAGGAGATATACTGTGGCTGGGGGTGATGGCAACCACCTTTAATCTCAGCACTCTGGAGGCAGAGGCAGGTGGATCTCTGTGAGTTCAAGGCCAGCCTGGTCTACAGAGTGAGTTCCAGGACAGTCAGGGCAACACAAAGAAACCCTGTCTCAAAAAGAGAGTCAGAGACAGAGACACTGTGGTTCAATCACACAAATGAGTTAACATATACCAATGAGAAAACAAAACAGAACAGAGAAAGAATGGGCCTCACTAATAGGAGTTCGAGTGAAAGAGGCTGGATACAAGAATAAATGCTATATACTTGCATATATATCAAGCATAAAAACAAATCAAGCTATATGTTCATCTGGAAAGCCATGACCTTGGGGAGGCACAGTTATTAAAAGGATTATAAGGAAGTCTTCCTGGTCATGTGCTGGTTATACAGGTTATGTTCAGTTTGTGAAACCACATCATACTAAACACCTATTATATTACAATCAAAACTCCTTTCATAAAACATAGTAAAATAAAAATCAATTACTAACATAAATATCAATCATCAAAAGTCATCCTGAAAATCTTAACAATATTCTAATCCAAACAGGCTAAGAAATAATAGCCCAATTCCTGTGACATTTATCAGTCTAACCCTTTCTGCTGTGTCCTGTGACAACTACTTCTGTTGAAGCTATCTTGAACACAAGAAACAGGAAACCCAACTGAGCTTGGTGTGGTGACACAGGCCTGTAACCCCAGCATTTGGGAGGCTAATACAGGAGGATCATGAGTTTATGGCCAGCCCAGGACACAGAGCAGGATCCTGAGGAGAAAGATGGGGGGCTGGGAAGCACAACAAGGGGACTAGGCATCGGGGTGCATTACTTTTAGTTCAGGCACTCACTCAGGACGCAGAGGCATCGGGTGCATTACTTTTAGTTCAGGCACTCACTCAGGACGCAGAGGCATCAGGGTGCATTACTTTTAGTTCAGGCACTCACTCAGGATGCAGAGGCATCGGAGTGCATTACTTTTAGTTCAGGCACTCACTCAGGATGCAGAGGCATCGGAGTGCATTACTTTTAGTTCAGGCACTCACTCAGGATGCAGAGGCATCGGGTGCATTACTTTTAGTCCAGGCACTCACTCAGGACGCAGAGGCATCAGGTGCATTACTTTTAGTTCAGGCACTCACTCAGAACGCAGAGGCATCGGAGTGCATTACTTTTAGTTCAGGCACTCACTCAGGATGCAGAGGCATCAGGTGCATTACTTTTAGTTCAGGCACTCACTCAGGACGCAGAGGCATCAGGTGCATTACTTTTAGTTCAGGCACTCACTCAGGATGCAGAGGCATCGGAGTGCATTACTTTTAGTTCAGGCACTCACTCAGGATGCAGAGGCATCAGGGTGCATTACTTTTAGTTCAGGCACTCACTCAGGATGCAGAGGCATCGGGTGCATTACTTTTAGTCCAGGCACTCACTCAGAACGCAGAGGCATCAGGTGCATTACTTTTAGTTCAGGCACTCACTCAGGACGCAGAGGCATCAGGGTGCATTACTTTTAGTTCAGGCACTCACTCAGGATGCATAGGCATCGGGTGCATTACTTTTAGTCCAGGCACTCACTCAGGACGCAGAGGCAGGTGAGTTGATGCCAGCCTGGTCTACAGAGCAAGTTCCAAGACAGCTAGATTTACACAGAGAAACCCTGGCTCAAAAAATTATGCAGATTCTTTATTTTTAAGAGAATATCATCTAGTTATATTTCTTTAAATTCACACTTCACATGTATACATGGAGTACCTTTCTTACAGATGTTTCATGAACCCAAAATAGCAAAGGCAGCTTAAAGATAGATCCAAATCAGTTAGTGGCCTGTATCTAACTCTGTCAAAACAGCCCTCCAAGGAAGGCAAATCATAAATGCTCATATTCTGTACAGAGGATGTTGCTCAAGAGCTACGACCACCCTGGTTTGGACACAAGACAATCTTCTCACCTCAGATAATGCTGGTTAGGAAAAACCCACTGACCACGGCTTAGTAGTCATATTTTGTCATTAACAAATGGTCTCTTTGTTCCTCTGATCTGAGTTCCTACTGGACTCTCTTGGAATTGGACTTTCTCATCTCAAGAGTCAAAATGTTCACTCCGGTTATTAAATGAACCGAGACATGCTGCATCAGACTTGGGCAGATTTCACAGGTTTTCTCCAGTAAAATCTGTTTAACTAAACTTCATTAGGGCACTGCCCAGCACATATGAACAATCAACAAATGGCAGCCTTATTATTAGAATCATCTTTGTTATTGTGGTCCTGTAAGGGTGAGATGCAAACAGGCTGCCTCAGTAATCACTCTGTTATTACTGGCATTCTTACTACAGGCTCGTGAAATTCCGATTGTATACCATCATCTCCAGAGACCAAAACATCATCGGAAAGACTATCAAGAAAGCAGGTAACTAAGTATTCTTGTATAATTGCTATTAGGGAGGCAATATTTATTTATAGCCAGTAGTTTTCGGCAGTTGACAATTTCACCCCCACTCCCAGACATTTTTGACTGTCACAAATGAAGAGTACTGAGGCCAGGGGTGCTGCAAGCATCCTGCAGTGCACATGACAGCTCCACAGTAAAGGGCCACCAGGCTCACAATGTCAACAACGCTGAGGATGGAAGACTCCTTTACAGTTCTGCTTTATTATCCCCAAAACAATGAATGAGAATTATTACATCCAATTCTATACACTTACAACCAGGAGACAGCTTCATCAAAATGCATAAACTATCATAAACTCCATTCTACCTACCTATATCTGAACCAGAAAAGGCTTAAAAGAAAAGGAAGAAAACTGACTTTGAAGGTTAGAGGAAAAAAGATCTATAGGAACCTTGTCCTGGAATGAGCAATCTGGGGCACAAATACAGAGGTGAACCTTAAAAAGATGCACTGTGCCCTTAGAAGCATGTACTGTTCAGTCAGGATCTTGTACAGCACACACGCTTTTTAAAGGACATACATCCAATGAACCAATTGGATAGAGCCTGGGAAATGAGACCTCAGGGAAGTTACTTGGCTAAAGGCTTTAGACAGAAGCACTGGGAATCAAATCCAAATCTTTAGACATCAAGTCGCTTATCTAACTTACCAATAAACTATACAGTCCTAGGATGGGTACCTGTGGGTAACGGGATAGCAGGTCATCTTTACTGTGTACTTTTCCTTATAGAACACAATCTTTCAAAAGCCAGGCTTACTGTACTTGAAGGCACTATTCTCTGCTCCCTGAATTTATACAGCCCCAAATGAACTTGTTTTTGCTAACTAGGACTGTCCATATCACAGCAAGGTTAATAAACAGAAGGGGGAAAAAAAGCAAGATACTAATACTAATGTTTCAAGGATACCCATCTTTCTTCAGTCTGCACCCTGAATTATACAGACAGCATGCAGAGTTAGGACTTATCCTGAACTCTATTTTCAACTTCCTTCCTTCCTTCCTTCCTTCCTTCCTTCCTTCCTTCCTTCCTTCCTTCCTTCCTCCCTCCCTCCCTCCCTCTTTCCCTCCCTCCTCCTCCCTTCCTCCCTCCCTCCCTCCCCCCTCCCTCCTTCCTTTCTTCATTCCCTGTTGATTTTTCAAGACAGGGTTTCTCTGTGTAGACCCTGGCTGTCCTGGAACTTGCACTGTAGACCAGGCTGGCCTCAAACTCACAGGTATACACCAGCTTCTGCCTTCTGAGTTCTTGGGTTAAAGGCATGTGCCACCACTGCCTGGGAAGAGTGTTTAAAATAAGGAACTGGAGCCTTATAATAGCTGCGTCCCTGGGCAGAACAAGGGCAGCACCCCCATCTTTGCAGCCCAACAGGAGACAAAACTTGAGTCAGGTGCAGAGGTGTATCCAAGGAGAACTTGCAACAACAGCTGCAAATGTCTGCCAAAGCTCAATGGTTATGAATAAACAGGGCAATCCTTCACTGGCGGTGTGGAGTGACAAGAGCCGGAGGAGCAACTTCACAGGCAAGGATGTGTCAGCAGGGATGAGATAGGTGTTGGTCACACTGAGGCGGGGTACAGTAAATGAGGGTTATGTAGGTCAATGAGAACCAGGGTCCTCACAGCAGGGAAAAGAGTTACAAATATGCAAAGAATAAAAGCCCAAATTATCCTTGTAATTCACTGGGGCTGTCTATGTGATCTTGCAGCTTTCAATATACAGGCAGATACAGAAATAAAAACAGATGTAAACATGTCTGTATGTGTATGTTTCTATTTATACACTTAAATACATATACATGTACATAAATAAACACATACAGGCACATTTATGTATCCACATATAAGATAAGATACCTATTTATTTGTATACATAAACCTCCTACCTTCGTCCTGTCCACTAAGAGGACTGGGGCCCTGGTTCTTCCCTTCCTAAGTAGCAAAGAGTGCACACAGCACCACAAACTTGCCTTCTAACTTTGGCTTCTCCACTAAAAACAGCCGTGACTCCTTGGAGAAATGGTCAATTCCATGACTAGAATATCAAAGTAACAAATAAACCTGAAAATCTTAGGGACCAAAAAATAATAACGTGATAACAGAATGATCAGACATTCAATGGATAGAAGCAAGCATTCAGACTCCCAGTGCCCGAATTTAAAACAGTAAAATTACATTAAATAGTAACAGTAATGAATTAAAGCTAACCAGGCATGGTGACTCAGAAGGCAGAGACTCGAGGATAAGCCCCTGTTTCAGAAAACAACAAGGCTTAGACAGAAACCTCTATGTGCATCTGGAGAGACATCTCATTTGATAAAATGTTTGCTTGCAAGCATGAGGGGCTGAGTTTAGATCCCAAGCATCCACATGACAAAACTGGGCATGGAGGCATGTACCTAGAATCCTAGTATTGGAGAGGCAGGAGGGTCCCTGGAGCTTACAGCCCAGCCACTCTTGGGAAGCAAGTGTATGCTCCTCAGATTCAATGAGATATCACATCTCAAAAGGTAAGTTGACGAGCAATGGAGGAATACATCTTATGTTGACCTCCAGCCTCCACACTATACACGCGCACGTCCACAACTTATGTACACACGCACGCGCACACACACGCGAACATTCGAACACACACACACAAGCAAACCACTGTGCAAAGCAGCATATCATAAATCTACACTGAAAGATGAACAAGAGGAACAAAGTAGAGCATGGATGGCACATTCCTACAATAGTAGCACTCGGAAGGCTGAGACGGGAGGATCATAAATCAAGACCAAGGCTGAGAAGAAGGTTTAGTAGGTAAAGTGCCTGCTGTGTAAGCACAAGGACACCCACATAAAAGCCAGGCATGGCAGATTCCTAGAGCTCTCTGCCTAGACAGTCAAGCTGAATCAGAAATCTCCACATTAAGTGAGACCCTGTCTCAAAAAAAAAAAAAAAAAAAAAGTTGAGAACAATTAAGGACAATGTTCAACATCAACTTTTGGCCTCCACACAGGCACTCAAGTGGACACACACACATACCACATACACACACACACACAGAGCCAGCCTGAGCTACAAAAAACAAACAAATAAAAGTAACAGTTTGGTTTTAAAAATGTATTTAGTAAGTTTTAAGTAGGTCCCCAAAACATAACAAATGGAAAAAATAACTTTATAAACAAATAAGGCTAGCTAGGATGAACTGTTAAATTGATAAAAGTAAGCGAGGCAGTAGTAGCACACTTTTAATACCAGCCCTAGGGAGGCAAGGCGGGCAGGTTTCTGAGTTCAAGGTTGGTCTGGTCTATAGACAGCCAGGGTTATACAGAGAAACCCTGTCTCGGAGTAAAATAACAAACCTAATAAAAGTATCAGTAAAGAGACCAATGAACTCCAGATACCATTTGCCAGCACACAATGAGAGCACTGATATCAGCCCTGTGGTAGTCTCTGGGAGCTGGAAAACCTATACTTAAAACACAGGAGAAGTATGTAAACTCGAAATAGAGACATTCTACAAGGCGTGTAAACCCCAGAGTCAAGGTCGAAAAAGGTAAGCAAAGACTATGGAACTATTCCTGTCAAAGACTAAAAAGAGCCACAACAAAAGAGCTGAATGTCAGTCGGGCGTTGGTGGCACACGCCTTTAATCCCAGCACTTGGGAGGCAGAAGCAGGTGGATCTCTGTGAGTTCGAGACCAGCCTGGTCTACAAGAGCTACTTCCAGGACAGCCTCCAAAGCCACAGAGGAAACCCTGTCTCCAAAAACCAAAAACCAAACAAACAACAACAACAAAAAAGAGCTGAATGTCTTCTTTTAGGATCTCTGGAGCTACTGATTAATCTGAAAGGCCTGAGGTTTGCGTGGCAGTAGTGTACCAATGTTAATTTTCTCCTTCCTTCCCTCTCTTTCTTTATTTGTTCCTCTAGGTACAATGTGGTATTTTCACATATGCATACACAGTGGAATGATTAAATTAATATGTTACCTCACATATTTATTATTTTGAGGTAAAAACATTTGAATTTTACTTTCTCAGCAATTTTGAAACATACACTACATTATTAACTATAGTCACCATTCTGAAAAACAGAACTGATGGGGGAAGTGCTTCTGTGTATGTGTTTGTCTTACTGGATGATAAATAAAATACTGTTTGGCCAATGAGGCAGCAAGTTAGGCAGGACTAGGAGTCAAAGAGGATTCTGGGAAATGTAGTAGAGACGTGGTGATCCAGACAGGAAATGACATAGCAAGGAGACTCATATTTAAGCGAAGGAGAAACAGGAAGTGTCCCCTTTTCCCCTTCGCATCCTCCAGCAGCACCATGTGAGCCACAGGCAAGAGAGGGCGCCAGCGTAAGGCATCCTCTATAAGTCTTATAAAATATTAGATTTATGATAATTAACACTGAGCTAGCAGATGAGAAATCCTAGTCACTGGCCAAGCAGCATTTGTACCTAATATAAGTCTCTGTATTATTTTGTCCATCCACGCGGTGGGCAGAACTCAGGCGGCTTGCGGAGACCGCCCACAAGGCAGTAGGGCTCGGGTGGGTTTGGTGGAAAGATTTATAGTAACACAGAACTGAGAAACTCATTTCTCAGCTGGGGACGTAGCTTGGTGACACAGTACTTGACCATGGGTTCACTCTTTAGCACTCCACAGCGGAAAAACTAGTCTTTCAAAACCTTGGCCTATCTTACAGTCCACCTCTTATTTCTCCTTTTTCCTATTCAACAACATGAATATAGGTCCAGCTTTTCCCCAAAGACTCTGTGCCTGAGGCATCACATTCTGGGGACTGACTACTAAACCCAAACTTTACAAGCCGACACAAATTGCACAACCTTGTAAATGTCAGCTGGTGCCTCTCTTCCTCCTTCCTCTACGGAAGATGCTCATTTACAATGGCATCGGATTCTTCCACAGGCCCCAAAGAAAAACTACCTGCCTCTGCAAGCAGCACCGTGACGAAGATAATGACCAGCTCGAGAGCCAAGAGCCCTCAGACCCAAACTGTGTGCTCAGTGACGTCAGGGACTAAATAATGTAGCATCCCACAGACTCATTTCCAACATCCTGAACCTTCACCACAAGCAAGTCAGGAGGAGGCTCTAAGGGCCAGATAAAATTGAGGTAGCAGGAAAGCAGCTGCCAATGAGAGGCAACTGTGTGGCTGAGGAGCCAGCACCGATAGGTGAACCAAGAGCCCAGTGAGAACACTCCTGGAAATTTTCCAATACAAGCTACGTGTGGAGGCTCACACTTAGGATCCCTAGACTGGGAAGGCTGAGGCAGGAAGACTTCAGGATTGAAAGTCAGCCTGGGCTACATAGAAAATACAAAGCCAGGCAGAACTACATAAGAACTCTCTCTGACTTACTAAAACTAATTAAATGAATGAATGAATGAATGAATGAATGAATGAATGGGACTCTTCTAATTCAGAACACCCAGAACTGGAACAACCCAGCATGGGACAAGTAAGGACTCTAGACAGACACATTACAAATCCTTAATAGCCACCTACAGGTGAGATACACTAGAGGTGAGCCTTGTCCCTTTGGAGCTAGTCCCCAAACCAGATATGCTACAAGGCTGAGCTGAGTAAGCATCAGGCTCACAGCAGGAGCCAGGACTGGTAGCATTCCATAAAACACACTGGCTGCTGGAATACAGGGCAGCATGAGAAAAATGGCAGAACTTAGAAAGCCCTGGCTATCTATCCCTCCCTCTTCCCCCGCTCTAGTTTGAGACATGAGACATGGTCTCACATAGGCCAGGCTGGTCTCCACTCAAACTCCTTCTTCCTCCACCTCCTAATTGCTGGGATTACAGGCTTGAGTCACCACACCCTGCAACCGTTTCTCATTATTATTTGAATATAATGCTAACTTTTTTTTTTAACTTCTACCCTCCTATCCCCTCTCCCTCTTCTCCCATTCTTTTTCCTAGGCTTTTATTCTCCACTAGCTTCTTCCTTTAAGCCACTTACAGATACCTTTACTCTCCTTGTTTTTGCTTGGGCCTGCTTTTTCCCCATATGTCTGATTTTTCCAAACTTAATACCTCATTTTTTGCTTTTCAGAATAATTGTGTTGGACCCTAAGAAACTTGGCTTCTATCCTTTACTGTTTGTAGACGGCCAACAAAATGCTCTTTTTTTTTTTTTTTAAAGATTTATTTACTATGTAGACAGTGTTCTGCCTGCACACCAGAAGAGGGCACCAGATCTCATAGATGGTTTTTAGCCACCATGTGGTTGCTGGGAATTGAACTCAGGACCTCTAGGAAGAGCAGCCACTGCTCTTAACCTCTGAGCCATCTCTCCAGCCCCCAAAATGGTCTTTTATCTTTTCTCAATATCACATTTCTGCTCACAACCTTTTTGACTAAGCACATCCAACCATTCAACTTCTGATACCACCTTGTGTTCTTTGAACTCCCAAGCTCTCCAAATGTATTTCCTCTGCATCTCTAAATGTCAGCATCTCACCAGGTCATGTACCATCTACATCTCTACATATATAGTTTCTGTATAACCACGCATGTCCACTCTCTGAACTCTTTATCCAATCTAAGAAAACACCTGGGCATTGGTGGTGCACGCCTTTAATCCCAGCACTCGGGAGGCAGAGGCAGGCGGATCTCTGTGAGTTTCAGGACAGCCTGGTCTCCAGAGCGAGTGCCAGGATAGGCTCCAAAGTTACACAGAGAAAGAAACCCTGTCTCGAAAAACCAAAAAAACAAAGAAACAAAAAACAGTTTAGACATTCTAAACCAAAGTCCAGTCACACTTCAAAGGGTTCCAGCAAGTCTCCCCTTGACTATCAATTGCTTTAGACTCAACACCACTTTGCATATGCTTTCCGAAACTACCTCCCTTACTGGCTTCCCCATCTCCACTAAAGATGCCAGGCTATCTTCAAGGAAGTTATGCAATAACAGCTAATCCCTAAGGTTCCTGAATGAGCCCAACTGAATTCATTTCTGGCCAAGCCACTTACTGTGTATCACTGAACAATTTAACCCCATTGAGCATCAATCTCCTCATACAGAAAAGGAAGATTAATAGCACTACTCTGTTGCAGAACTCCTATGGCCACTAAACATATGGAAATGCATAGTGTATAAAAGGCACTCAATAAATATTGACCGCTAAGCCTTTCTGGTTAACATTACCTGGGCTGTGGTGGCGCACGCCTTTAATCCCAGCATTTGGGAGGCAGAGGCAGATGCATCTCTGAGTTCGAGGCCAGCCTGATCTATAATCTATTGCATGAGTTCTGGAACAGCTAGAGCTATACAGAGAAACAGTGGAGAAAAACAAAAACATTTCTAAAAACAGCAAGAGCCTAACAGCTGGATCTATTTCACTTACATCTGAGGTCAGTCTTATTTAGGGTTTTCTAATCCATTTCTGAACCTTGAGCAGAAGGAATTTAAGAAACCATAGCAGGGCTGGAGAGATGGATCAGAGGTTAAAAGCACTGCCTGCTCTTCCAGAAGTTCTGAGTTCAATTCCCAGCAACCACATGGTGGCTCACAGCTATCTATGAGATTTGGTGCCCTCCTCTGGCCTGCAGAGATATATACAAGCAAATATTGTATACATAATAAATAAATAAGTAAATAAATAAATAAATAAAATATTTAAAAACAAAAAGAAAAGGAACCATAGCAGTAGCTCAGAACTCACCAACCTAACTTTGACCTTTTAACTGAACCCTTCCCCTACTACGCATGTATGAACTAGACCTTCATTTTATTTCCCCTCCTATGTGATCAAGGACTGTTCAGTCCCATCCACTATCCTAAGAAGCCCTGAGTCATCCAACTTCCTGACAGCAAAAGGCAGCTCTGAAGTGCCTACAAGACTGCCACTGT
The DNA here is from genome assembly GCF_003668045.3 of Cricetulus griseus. Lineage (NCBI taxonomy): Eukaryota > Metazoa > Chordata > Mammalia > Rodentia > Cricetidae > Cricetulus > Cricetulus griseus. The sequence goes on along the minus strand of NC_048596.1, from coordinate 24,420,155 downwards.
GCTCCACTGCTGTACCTGACCAACCTGTTCCCTTGGCATGCCTTGGGGAAACCAGCCACCTGCCAGACAGGACCAACATCTCACCTGAATGGCCTTCTTCCCACAGTTTGCAGCTCAGTCCCTCATGTCTGCTCTGCTCTAATTCCCTCCTAGTCTAGCTCACGCAGCACTCATTTTAAAGTCATTAATTCTAAGACTTTGGGCTCCACCCCTACATGCTCAAACAGCCTGGAGCTGTTAGAGGCTCCTGGATCTTCTTTCACAAATCATCTAATGAGTCTCCTTATCCCTGTCATTTACACTTCCAAGTGACTATGTAGCCCACCCCAGCCTAGAATTCCTGAACTCAAGTATCCTCATACCTCACCCATCAAAGTAGCTGGGACTACAGGTGGGTGCCACTGCACCTAGCTCCATTCATATTCATCCATCCCTAACTCCACCCCACCCAGTACCAGGATCAAACCAGGACCTCAAGCATGATAAGCAAGCCCTCCACCAACTAGGGTACACTAGGCCCTATTTGTACTACTTTGATGTCTACTTGAATTTCAAATTGTGTTTCTAAAAACCAAAGAGATTAGTTTCCATATATCATGTCATCACTGAAAGTGATGTATTTTTACTTCCTATGGGATAAAAATATTCTGTCTCTCAATGATATGAGTTTTCCTATTTCTTTTAGCCTTTGCTAATCCCATGTCTTCTATGTATAAGTCTATTTATTAACTATACCCCATTTGTCCAAATTTTATACTTTGTTCACACCCTGTGTTCTCAAAGAAACCCTTCCAGATCTCCATCAGCAGGGGATAAAGAGTGCAAATGACATCCACATTCCCAAGAGGTGGGTTGGATAGCTTTTGATCATTCAATGGGTTATAGATGTTTGTCATCATTTAGAAGAGTTGATTACAACTTGCTATTAGTTATGGTCAGTAAAAAAGCTAAACAAAGGAGTTAGATTCAAGGGTCTTCTTTCTGAAGAAAAAAGGGGGTTATTGTATAGAAATGCTAAGATAAAGGGTGGATTTTTGAGCCTACTTTGGGAGGGGGTTGGGGGGGGGAGTTGAGACAGGGTGTCCCTGTGTAGCCCTGGCTGTCCTGGAACACACTCTGCCTTTGCCTCCCGAATGCTGGGATTAAAGGTATGTACCACCACCGCCCAGCTGTTGAGCCTACGTTTAAACAACTGCTAGTCTCAAATATTTTACAATGGTATGGATTTTTGTATACTGATACAAATTTAAGGTTATTTTTGTTATACTGTACATATGTTTCTATTCTTGTTTAAGGTATTGTACCTATGCAGCTTATTTTAAAAAGGTTATGTAAAGTTTTAGTTTTTGAAAGCTATTTAAGATAATAAGTACAGATTAACAGTCATCTATAGCTATCAAACTTATAGTCATGTTAGATATGTTTTCAAGACCATACATAGATATTTTTAAATAGATAGAAGATGGTCTTCAAACACTTCAAAGACCTATAGACTATGTCATTTAAAATGATAATGAGGCATGTCTGCTCATGGCAACACCAATCTATTTCAGATAAGATGATGGCCATTGAAGAAAGTCCATATGGAGTTTGTTTTCTTTGTAGCAAGTTAGCCACTGGGCAAGAAACTGTCCTTGCCTCAACTGCTGATAGTATGCTGTCCAAACTGGACAAGCAGGACACAAAAGAAAGCAACTACCAAATTTTGCCAAGACAAGGTAGGATAGTCCTTCAAAATTCCTGCTTCACAGAAAAGTCTATCAAATATTCTAGGCTTGTAAGCTGAAGATGGATGCCCCAACGTCGCAGAGGAGTCTTGAGTAACTGTCTAGGCAGCCAGATGTTTGTCATTTCTGTAGTTTCAGAAGTTGTTTGTTGTACACTTCCTGTTTACTCAGGTACTATTATATCCTTCTCAGATCTTTGATAGGGTTGAAGACTAGATATAGTTTGACAGTTTTCCTTGTTACCACCTCAGAAAAAAAATCTTACATATGAGATATAAAGTTTATAAGGTTGAGAAACATAAGAGCTTAAGTTGTTTAAGATGTTTTAAAGTCTAAAAATATACTGTTTAGAATGGTAATATAAGTTATGATAGAAAGTGGTTTCAATATAAAACCTTAAACTAAGATAGGCTTAATAATATAGTACTTTCTCTGAGTTTACCAAACACAAGTGGACTGGATATTATGAATGTAATTCTACCTGATAATTATTCTTATTGCATATAGTTTTACTATGTTAGAGTTAAGACCTTTCCTTTTTATTTAGACAAAAAGGGGGAAATGTTGTGGAATAATCTTTTATACATTGTGAAGAAGTGTCACTATGTTTGGTTTAATATAAAACTGAACAGCCAATAGCTAGGCAGGATTTCCAGGCACAGAGGACCCTGGAAAAAGTAGGACAGCAGGATGGACAATATGCAAATGAGGTAAACAAGTCTGGGGGCAACACAAACATGAAGAAAAATTCAGGGTTAACTTAAGTTACAAGAAGTTGTTAGAAGCAAGCCTAAGCCATAGGCTGAGCTTTCATAATTTCATAAGAAGCCTCCCTGTGGTTATTTGGGAGCTGGCAGGCAGGACAGAAAAAGCCACGTACAAGACTGAGCTTCACAGTAAGCTCTAGGCCAGACTAAGGTAGAATTAGACAATTTCTCAAAAAGAAAGGAAGAAAGAAAGAAAGAAAGAAAGAAAGAAAGAAAGAAAGAAAGAAAGAAAGAAAGCCATTGTCTTTGTGTGTAAAAAAAAAAATTTAATGCAGATACACTTTCAATAGACAAAGAAGAGAAGTCTTGGAAATGAGTAAAGTTCTAATTTAATTTTATTTATTTATTTGGATAAAAGGTATCACTTGTATCTCAGGCTACCCTCAGACTCCCCATTCTCTGCCCTCTGCCTCTGAAGTACTGAGATTAGAGACATGCCACCAGAACACAGTGGCTCACAACCACCTATAACTCCAGCTCCAAGGGGACCCAACATCCTTTTTGGCTTCCAAAGACACTGTGCTCACATGTACATACACACATATGTACATACAATTAAAAATAAAAATACTGGGCATGGTGGAAGCACTTGGGAGCCAGGAGCAGGAGGACCTCTGTAAATTCAAGGCCAGCCTCGCCAACATAGTGAGGTACAGGACAGCCAGAACTACACAGTGAGACCCTGTCTCAAAAAATTTTTTTAAACAAAGAATTTTGTGGCATCAGTCACACGGCTCAGAGCCTGAGGACCTGAGTTCAATTACTGGACTCCCCATATAAAGGTGGAAGGAGAGATAAACTCCACATATTTGTCCTCTGACTTCCACACATACAAACAAAACCACATATACATAAAAATTTTTAAAGAATTTTGTGAATTCTACTTTGAAAGGAAGAAAACAGATGCAATCTTTTTTGTTGTAGTTTTTAATGATTTACTTATTTATAATATATGGGTACTTAGCATGTACACCTGCACACCACAAGAGGATACTGCCATACAACCAGCCATTAAAGCTGGTTGTAGTTGCTGGGAATTGCACTTGGGACCTCTGGAAGAGCAGCCATTGCTCTTAACCACTGAACCATCTCTCCAAAGCCCCAGATGCAATCTTTTTTAAATGATTTATTTATTTTTATTTTATATGCATTGGTGTTTGTAATGCATGTATGTCTGTGAGGGTGTTAGATCCCCTGGAACTGGAGTTACAGACAGTTGTGAGCTGCCATGCGGGTATTGGGACTTAAACCCAGGTCCTCTAGAAGATCAGCCAGTACTCTTAACTGTTGAGCCATCTCTCCAAGCCCCAGACACGTGAATTTAAGAAATGAAAAAAAAATTAAATATTTTAAAATTAATTGGAAGAAGCCACAAAGCATAAAAGTAGAGATGTTTAATAAAATAACAGAAGCAAAGAAAGGAATATAATTATCCATTATTTATGACTGAAAGCTCCTGGGGGACAGGATTTATGACGAATTATCTCTGCAACCCTTACAATACTGAGCACAGTGGACAATCAAACAATATAGATACTCAATTAATGAGCACAAATAATGGCCAAACAAGCAGAAAACAATAAGGGCAGACAAAAGGCAAGCCAACTGAAGGCCCTAGTGAAGGTTCCAGAGTCCTAGGAGACCTACCACTATAGAAAGAAAGTGTCCTAGCCTTAGTAGCCTGGCTGGAAGATAGGCCGGTTCTCTGGGTGTGTGCCTAAGAAAGCTAAAATACAAGCAGTAAAACAGAAAGAGAAGCAATTTTCATGAAACTTATACAAAGAATTCCCACTCTTACCCCACACTCTGCTGAGATTGCAATGTGCCCTGACTTTTAGGGCAGATGGGCAGAACACAACTTTTTATTTTGCAGGCTGATGTTGAGGATACTCAAGGATAATCTGTCTTTCTAAACTATTAACAGGCATTTGTCTGGTTAAAAATGATTTAAAAGCCTGAATCATGCTGGTGGGTGGTGCACACCTTTAATCCCAGCACTCAGGAGACAGAGGCAGGCTGATCTCTGTGAGTTGGAGACCAGCCTGGTCTACAAGAGCTACTCCAGGACAGCCTTCGAAGCCACAGAAAAAAACCAAAACAAACAAACAAAAAAGCCTGAATTGTTTCCCAAGGCTTTGTGTGTTACAGGCAAGCACTTTACCACTGACAGAGCTATACCCCATCCCCAAGCCCTAAAAGGTCTGAACAGCTTAACAGTCAGTCAATCCAGAGTGGTACACAACTGTTTCCTAAGCATGTGGAATAGAGAATCACAGAGAAGAGCCAACAGCAAGGTTGACTGATGCCATGTCTCAAGTGATTGCCGAGGATAGAGTATTACTTCTAGGTCCCCAGTAGTTAAAATAATTCCACAGTCCCAATATCCACTACAGCTATTCAGAAAACTGATTTTTATTTACTCATTCTTTATTTGTTTAAAAACCTTAAGAAGCTTACATCATTTATTTTGTGTGCAGATATATTCATGTATGTATGTACCAAGCACTTGTGTCGAAGTCAGAGGAGAGCTCACAGGAGAGAGTTCTAACCTTCTACCATGTGGGTGCTGGAGATCAAACTCAGGTCATCAGGCTTGGCAACTGGCACCTTTACCCACTACGCCATCTCACTGGACTTCTTTTTTAAATGAATTATCTTACACATCTCTTTGTTGAGAGGTTAGACCACAAAACAAATGCTCAAACACTGGCAAGGGCTTATAACCTGACTGGTTGTAACAGGCTCTCACCTGTTCTTCCAAGTGACTAACTCTGTTAAGCATTCTTCTTGCTATGTACAGTAAAACTAACTTCCCTAAGATCTGAATGTAGAGCTCAAGGGTTAAAAGCACTGGCTGCTCTTCCCAAGGACCCAATTCCCAGCACCCACATGGTAGCTCACAATCAGCCCTAACTCCAGTTCCAGGGGATCTGACACCCTCTTCTGACCCCAGTACCAGGCATGCAGGCAAAAAACTCATAAATATGCAGTAACGTTTTTAAATAAAATAAAGATTGGAACATATGGTAGCTTCAGACATCAATACTTCCCTTCCTAAAACTATGCTCCAATTAGTTTGATTAGATCTGACCTTTCCATAGCCTCAGTCACTCATTTTTATGTATAGCTTTTCTAGATAGTTGACTTCATTAAGTTCTGAGCCTTCTGAATTTGCCTTCTCTGAGATCCTTAACAAGAATCTCTGATTTATCAATGCCCTGGACTTCATCAATGAAAGACACAGCAGCAGTATTACAAGTAAAATACACAAAGGCTGGACACAGTGGTGCATGCCCTATCATTAATCTCCCACTTGGGAGGAAGAGGCAGGAAAAACAGCCTGGCCTACAAGAGGCCCTGTCTCAAAAATAAATAAACCAAGGGCTGACAAGATGGCTTATTGGTTAAGAGCACTTGCCACTATTCCAAAGGACCTGAGATCAGTGTCTGGTGGCTCACAAACTGCCTGCCTATAACTCTAGCTCTAGGGGATGTGATCCCCTCTTCTGGCACAAACACACACACACACACACACACACACACACACACACACACACACACACACACACACACACACACGGACTGGAAAGAAGGCTCTGCAGTTAGGAATACTTGCTGCTCTTACAGAGGACCTGAGTGTTTCCCAGCACTCACACAGCAGCTTACAACCATCGTAACTCCAGTTCCGTGAGATCTGGTGCCCTCTTCTGGCCTCTGTGGGCATACACACAGTGCACTTGTCATACAGGTAAAAAATAAAAATGTTTGCCGGGCATTGGTGGCTCTCGCCTTTAATCCCAGCACTCGGGAGGCAAAGGCAGGTGGAGTTCGAGACCAGCCTGGTCTACAAGAGCTAGTTCCAAAGGACAACCTCCAAAGCCACAGAGAAACCCTGTCTCAAAAAACAAACAAAAAATGTTTAAAAATAATTAGGGCTGGCATAATGGTGCACATTATATTTAATTTTTATTCAATTTATTCATTTTATTGTGTGTGTGCTTTGCCTGTATATATGTGTACCATCTGGGCGCATGATGATTTTAAAGGCCCAAAGAGAGCATCAGATCCCCTGGAAAAGGAGTTATGGATGGTTGTGAGGTGGTGGGGTAGTTTGAATGTAACTGGTCCTCATAAGCTCATAGGGAGTGGCACTATTAAGAGGGGTGGCTTTGTTGGAATAGGTACCACCTTGTTGGAGGAAGTGTGTCACTGTGGGGGTGGGCTTTGAGCTCTCATATGCCCAAGCCCTCCCAGTACCCCAGTCCACTTCCTGTTGCCTTCTAACCAAGATGTAGCCAGCACCACATCTGCCTGCACACTGCCATGCCCCCATGCTCCCCATCATGACAGTGAAATGAACCTCTGAACTGTAAGCTGCCACCTCAATTAAATGTTTCCTTTATAAGAGTTGCTGTGGTCATGGGGCCTATTCACAGCAACAGACACCCTAACTAAGACACACTATGGGTGTCTCACACCAGGTGCTGAAAACCAAACCTGGGTCCTGTGCAAGAGCAACAAGTGTTCTTAAATCTCTGAGCCACCTCTCCAGCCTCAGGGAAGATCTCTGTGTTTCAAAATAACAACAAAACAATACTTAACTAATTAATTGCAGGAGGAGTAGGTAGAATATACAAACCATCTATAACTTAAAATGAACCAGACAATTGTGGCACACACCTTTAATCCCAGCACGAGAGAGGCAGAGAGGCAGGTCGATCTCTGAGTTTGAGGATAGCCTGTTCCAGGTCAACCAGGGCTACACAAGAAACCCTGTCTTGAAAAACTGAAAATAGGGCTGGAGGGGTGGCGCAGAGGCTAAGGGCACTGTCTGCTCTTCCAGAGGTTCCAAGCTCAATTCCCAGCAACCACATGGTGGCTCACAACCATCTGTAATGAGATCTGATGCCCTCTTCTAGTGTGCATTAAGATAGAGCAATCATGTACATAAAATACATTAATAAATAAATCTTTAAAAAAAACTGAAAATAGATACATTGATAAATAAATAGATAAATAAAACTTAAAATAGATGCTCCCTTTAAAACCACAAATTTTAGCTCAGCATGGGTGAGCGAGCATGCCTATAACCCCAGAAGCACAAAGATCACCACAAATTTGAGGCAAGCCCAGGTTATGTAAAAGTTCCAAGTTCCACACCAATCAGGGCTATGTAGTAAGACCTTGTCTCACAAATACAAGCAAGGCTGGGAAGGAACTTGTTTGGTAAAACCCAACTAGCCCAGGTTCCTTTACTCCTAGCACTGCATAAACCAGGTATGGCAGTACTTACAGATAATTCCAGAACCTGGAGATAGAGGTAGGAGTTCATCCTTGGCTAGGTAAGGAGTTCAGGGCTAACCTGGACATGAGGTCCTGTCTTTATTTAAAAAAAAAAATAAAAAAAACTTAAAGTTGTCTATAATCGCAGCACTCAAGAGGTTGAGACAAGAGGATTCCAAAAACACCAGTATGAAAAATGTGTGTGTGTGTGTGTGTATCCACATATATACACACATATATATTTAATAACAATTTGTCTTAATTTTTTTCAATTCTAGAAGCCATGTACAGTAGTAGTACATGCCCATAATTCCAGAACTTGGGAAGCTAAAGGAGGTACCAAACTCATGCTTACCACACCCATTTCTCTCTCCCAGGGATTTTTTTTTCCCACACTGTAATGGACTTTATAGTGCAGCGGGAAATAAAGGGAGGGAAAACAAGTTCCATAAATTCCTCATTGTCTCTCCTAATAACCCTGCTACCTTCATAGTCCAAGCAGCAAAGACTAGGCCCGGCAGGCACGGTTCTCTGCCTTCGGTCTCTACTCCCTTACATCCTACAGAAATCTTTACACCCATCAAATCTCCTAAACTCCCAGTTCCATTAGATCACTGCCCCCCCCCCCGTTAACTTTTGGGGGGAAGGAAAAAAGAGTACTGGGGATTGAACCGAGGGCCCCATGCACAAGTAAGACATGCAAGAGATTTGTCACTAAGCTATATCCCCAGCCCTGTTTTATTTTTTTATTTTTAAAGAGCATCTCCTGGGTTGCCCAGGCTGACCTGGAACTCCCTCTGCAGGCCTTGAATTACAATCCTCTTGCCTCAGTCTCCAAGTAACTGGGATTACACACCTATGCAACACCATCTAATTCGAAACTCTTAATGAGACCCTAATTTTCACTATTAATCAAAGATTCCGGGAGCAAGGGGATCCCAACTACAATTCAAGGCCCAGGGTAGCATTATACAGCATCTGTGCCTTTTTAATTGCCCCAGGGAAATTTCCCAAAGCGCCAACTAATCTGTTCACTATCCCCAACAAACTACCAGTACACCTGGCCTGGATTACATCCACACAGGCCCAGATTCCATGACTTCAAAGAGCAGTCCAGATCCCCTAACCCATCACTGTGTTCCTGACTGTCCACTGTCAAGCTCAGCGCTTGTCAAATGGTTCCAGCCAAATCCTAGTTGACTGAAAGGCAGGTCACATATGAGCACAAAGCCCATCATCATAGGGCGCTGCATTCGGCAGGTCCTAACTATCAGTAAAATCAGGAGGGTTTCAAATAATGATCTATGTAGAGCAAGATAATACTGCCTATCTCTCTTGACTCACGGTTAAAAAGCACCTTACACCTTTACGAGACTGAAAATTTGTAGTATACAAAGAGAGGGGTAAAGTGGAGGGAGTACGCCACTAACTGGGGAAAAAACAAAAACAAAAAAAACCAAAACAAACAAAAAGTGCATCCTTGCCATAATCTCTGCAATCTCTGTAAGAGAAACCACTAAAATCTCTCTGAACCTGTGCTGTTTTAGGCGTGAAACCGGGCAGATGCTATGCAGGATCCCAAGGTATCTTTGGGCTCCCAAATCCCCCTGTCCAGTCCCAATGAGGCAGGCAAACTTTTACAGTACCCAACGCTCATTGCCCTAGTCCGGGAAACTCGGCCCCCTCGGGGGGGGACAGCGCTGCAGGATGAGGAGCGGTCTCCCACGGCTCACCGGATCCCCTCACCTCGTGGCACCGGGGCCCGGCTCAGGTGGCCGGCCGCTCTCGGAGGGCAGCCGGAGTGCGCGGCTCCCGTTGCGGCCGGGCAGCCTAAGACGGCCCCGGGGCCCCTCTACACTTGTGGCGTCCGCCCAACGATCCCAGGGCACCGTCCGGGTCCTCCCTCCCCGCCAGGCCCGACCCTTCCCGGTCCCCGGGGACGGCCTCGGCGCGGGCGTCCACGCACCCGGCGGGCCGGACTGGCAGCGTGAGGGGCGGCGGCGGCGGCGCTAAGTGCTGAATCACCACTTTGCAGCAGCACACAGCACCGCCGCGGTGACCCGCGGGCCGCGAGGGCCCCGGCGCTCGGGGTGCTTACCCACACTGTCGCTTCGCGGCGGGCGGCGGGCGGGCGCCGAGGATGGAGCGCAAGGTGCTGGTGAGCGCGGGGTGCAGCAGCCACGCGAGCCCGTTCCGCATACCCCGGCGCAGCCGCTGCGATCTCGGCGAACGCTTCCTTTTGGCGCTGGGAGCCGGCCCTGCGCATTGCGCATGCCCAGTCGGCCGCGCCGCGCCGCCTCTAGGGAGCCGGGGACCGGCCTCCGCTCCGGGTTTTACGCGGAGCCGGGCGGGAGGGGGACGGCGGCAGGCCGGGCCGAGGCTGGCTGGCAGGTGGGTCGCGGTTCTGGCCCCGAACCTCAGAGCGCCAGCACCTAACCCTTGGTAGGCCCTCAGGGTCCCAGCCCGGCTCCACCCCGGCCCGGCGCGCCGCTGAGGCCGAGGGTTGCCTGGCTAGGTCTTGGGGAGGGCGCACACGGCGGTATGTCCCCAGGCAGGACCGCGGCCCAGCAGGTGCTGGAGCGAAGTCCTCCCAGGCGGCTACCCCTCCGAAACGTATCCGCTGCCGAAGCTGGGCCCGCGGGCTCCCTCTAGAGCGCGGAAGGAACGCGGACTGCGGAAGCAGGGATGCTTGGAGACCTGTCGGGTTAGGGAGTGAGGACAATTCAGATCTCTGGGGGTCCTACGAGCCAGGGCAGGGCTCAGCAAAACAAGGCATCTGTAGACTTCCAAATCCAAAGAGGAAACCTAGGGACTCATGACTGCAGGCAGGCGTCTAGTTTACTGTGTGACTGAGGATGATGACCTTGAGCTGCCGTCCTCCCAAGAGCTGGGATTATCGGTGTGCTCCACGTACCAGCCCAGAGGGGGAAACCACTGCTAGCTAACGCTGCTACTTAGACTGCCAGTGGACTTAGGGTATTCCTTTTTCTTTTCTCCTGAGTCCGGCTCTCACTACGCAGCCCTAGCTGGTCTGGAACTTGCTATGTAAACCAGTCTGGCCTCAAAAGGTCATTACTCTTTAAAGCCATGGCTTTTCTCCCTGGTGACTGACTTCTTGGTACTTTGCATCCAAAGATAGCCTTATAGTGTTTATGAATAGGAATTTTAACACAGCTCAGAATCGGTGCGCGGCAGCGGCTGTATATCCCCAGCTTAACTACTTTTAGGTGTCTGATATAGCGGATAAAACATTGTAGCCAAACACAGGGTTCTGACTCCTATTATTGCTAAAAATAAAAATACAATGGAAGTAGGTGCTCTCTGAGATATAGTGTGCGTTGGAAGCCCGTGTGTGAAGGGCTGGAGATACAGATGGGCAAAAAAGATTTACCAAGATCATAAAAGTAAGCAAGCAGAATATTTACTGAAATACATTGCAAGCTGGGCAGTGGAAAAAGAGGAAAAAGAGGAAAAAGAGGCAGAGGGGATCTCTGTGATTTCCAGACCAGCCTGGTCAACAGAAAGTTCCAGGACAGACTCCAAAGCTACACAGAGAAACCCCGACTCGAAGAAGAAGAAGAAAGAAAAAAAGAAGAAGAAGAAGAAAAAGAAGATATTGCAGAGGCTGGGGACATAGCTTAGTCGATATAGCATTTCCCTAGCATTCGCGAAGCCCTGGGTTGGATCCCTAACACTGCAATAAAGCCTTGTGTGGTGGTACATGCATATCATCCAATCCAAGCAGAAATGAGAGGATCAGAAATTCAAGATAACCTTTGGCAACTTACTGAGTTTGAGCCCAGTACACATGAGACCCTGGGAGAGAGGGTGTACTACAAGGGCCAGCAAGGTGGCTCTGTGGGTAAAGGTGCTTGCTGTGCCAGCCTGCTGACCTGAGTTCAATCCCTGGGACCCATATAAAGGTAAAAGCAGATAACTGATTTACACAAAGTTGTCCTCTGACCTCACACAATATTTTTTTTTTTTTTATGGAAAGGAAATACACTGGAAAGACCCAGCGCTCCCAGAGACATTATGGATTTGGACTTCATTTCTGCTAGGAAATTGAGGCTTCATTGTGCCTCTAAAGCGACTACGGGTGCCTTCTAGATGGTCAGATAAGAGATAATTTTAATATCCATCTCTACAGTTGAAATTCTAATTTTCCAAAAAGTCTTCTTAGAATAGAGCAGGAAAATCTGAGTATTGGCCAGAGTTATCAATTAGTTCTCTGTTCTAAAACTCGATAGTTTGTGGCTAGTGATCCAAATTGTGAATTGTGGAATAGGTTGTAGGAATTTAGCAAGAGTCACTTTATCTGGGGTAGACATTAGAATGAACAGCTGTTTTTTTTGTTTGTTTGTTTGTTTGTTTGCTTTTTTTTTCTTTAGAAGTACTTTGACCTTGAAGAGTCCTTGTGGCAAACCCTGATTATTTTCTGTGATTTGTAGAATTGTTTAGCTGAAGAGGCATTGCAGCCATCCCATCGCTTTGGTCACAAGACACTGAGGTGCACCTGAAGCTCTTGCATTATTGTGTATTGGGAATGACACATAATAAAGGACTAGAGTCCTGAGGGCTCTCCTTTAGTAAGACATGAAAATTAGATTAGGGACATTGGTATGAGGAAATACTTTGGGTAACAATAAATACTGTATGGCTGTTGGGGGGGGGGGGATTCCGTCCATCAGAGAGGCTGGACCTTCCTGCTGCCACACAGGCCCTAAAATTTCATCTTGGGGTGCCTTCTTTAAATTAACCTGCACTACATGGTGCACCCCGACAGGAATATCAGGCATTTGGGACTTGATTTTTGCTACATTTTGGAGCAAGGGTGTGAAGGCAAGAGTGCCTTTTTCAGAAAGGAACTTAGGTTGTAAAATGGCAGCCAGCATTTGTATAGCAGTAACCCCACTCAGTGGAGAGGACTAGCACTAATTGGTTCTGAGTAGAAAATAGTAGTCCACCTCCTTAAGGCTTACTCCAGTGGCTGGCCACAGGACCTAGCCATGTCAGCAGCTGATGACAATGGAAGGATCCCAGAGGCCCCAATGAAATCTTTTGGCCTGGCACCAACCAGAGAAGTAGTCATCAATACAGATTTCTGGGTAGGAGATCAATTATGAGGTGCCTGACAGTCCAGGTTCCCAAAAATCAAGATAAAAGTGGTTATAGATGAAACTACAGTTAGTTGTTTTTTGTTTTTTTTTTAAGATTTCCCCTCGCCCCACCCCGTGTGTGTGTGTGTGTGTGTGTGTGTGTGTGTGTGTGTGTGTGTGTGTGATGTCTTCCCTAAAGTAAACATGGAGAAGTCAGAAGAGAATTCCAGGGAGTCAGGTCCCACCTGGCAGGTCCTGGGAATCAAACCCAGACCATCAGTTTGGAGGGAACAACCCCACCTGGAGAGCCATGTCAGGGGCCCATGTTACATTTATCAGAATGTCAGTGGTCTCGCCTACTGTTAAATATTTATCTTTGATAGTATTAAAAGGCCAAAAAGAATCATTAAGAAGTTTAGTTATATGATGGGCGTTGGTGGCTCACACCTTTAATCCCAGCACTCGGGAGGCTGAGGCAGGTGGATCTGTCAGTTCCAGGCCAGCCTGGTCTACAGAGCAAGTACCAGATCAGTCTCCAAAGCCACACAGAGAAAGCCTATCTTGAAAAAAACAAAACAAAAAAGTTTAGTTATGTTTAGCATTGTTGTCTCAGCATAAGTTGACAGAAGCAGTATAGGAAATATCAATATACTGTTTATCATATGGCTTCCATCCAGAAACACCAATATTGGAGCCCCATTGTTGTGCCCAAATTCTGAAACCCCAAAATCACCAGAAGACCCATTTCTATGCAAAAGCAAAGAGTCTTTTATTGTTGTTGTTTAGCAAGCTAACCCCATTAGCTAGGGCTCTTCATCTGTTCATCCAGCTGATGCTTGGAGAAGGACCTCGAGAAACCACAAGGGGGCAGATTATATTGGGTAGAGCAAGGGGAGTGTCTAGAGGGTACACAACAGTCTCAGGATTGGTGCACTTCCAGGCTTGGACCACCTGTCTTGAGTTGATTGGTCAACTGGTTGTTATGGCCCATAGGCCCTCCCAGGGCAGTTTCTATGCTCTGAACATTACTGTTGTGTGTTTGTACTGCGAAGCACACCCAGAGCCATAAATCACAGCCCTGTCAGCTAACTTCTCATTGGTTCCTTGCCACAGGGAGGGTATCTGACCTCCTAGTGACTGGGGCAGGCCCAGCAAGGTCAGGCGAGCACATATTGAGTCTTTCCTGTAGCCTGTCATGACTGCTAAAGCAGGGGGCTGGTCACTTCACCATAAAAAAAAAAAATTTGATTGCATAAAGTATATAGGACTGACAAAACAGTCCATTCCTGATAAAGGATGTCAAAAGATTGCCATTTATTTTATTTTATTTTTTTTAAATATTTTATTATGTATACAACATTCTGCTTCCATATATATCTGCACACCAGAAGAGGGCACCAGATCTCATAATGGATGGTTGTGAGCCATCATGTGGTTGCTGGGAATTGAACTCAGGACCTCTGGAAGAGCAGCCAGTGCTCTTAACCACTGAGCCATCTCTCCAGCCCCCAAGATTGCCATTTATAATCAAGCAAAATCCATGTACAAATATCACAAGACAAAATGGGGAATCTGACCCGAGTCACCAGCCTCTACTTGCCTACACCATAGCTGTTCTCCTTTGAAAGGACCAGTGCATTCCTCGGCCCTGACTTTTCTTTCAGTCATGTCCATTCCCAATGAAAACCCTGCCTCTGGACCAAAAATGCTCCTTTCATTTGGCTAACAGAGCAGTGACAGAATACCCATAACATTAACCCCCTTTTGTCTAATTAAGAAGGAAAGGTTCTAACATAATAAAACTATATACAATAAGAATTATTATCGGGCTGAAGAGATGGCTCAGAGGTTAAGAGCACTGACTGCTCTTCCAAAGGTCCTGAGTTCAATTCCCAGCAACCACATGGTGGCTCACAACCATCCGTTATGAGATCTGGTGCCATCTTCTGGTGTGCACATGTTAGACCCCCGAAAACTCAAGTATCCGGGGTCTCAGGCCAGGTTCGAGGTCACCCCAATCATCAGGCGGATTCGAGAGCTTGCTGCAAACTGCACGAGGCTTTATTGTAATTTAACGAGCTAACCCTATGTTAGCTCGGGTCTTTCACCCACCTGCCATGGCGGACGGCTAGAAAAGACGGCTCCTTGGGTCTCCCAAAAGATCTTATAGGGCAGCGTAAGGGGAGTGTCTAGGGGTACGCACAGGCTCAGGATTGGTGTGCCTCCAGGCTTGGAGGGCTTGCCCTGTGTTGATTGGTCAACTGGTTGTTATGGCCCATAGGCCCTCCCAGGGTGGTTGCTATGCTCTCTACGTCATTGCTGTGCGCTTGTCCGTAAAGCACACCCAGGGTCGTAAAGCATAGCGCCACCAGCTAACTTCCGATTGGCTCCTTGTCACGAGACAGGCATCTGACTTTCTAGTGACTAACTTCTGATGGGTTCCTTGTCAAGAGACAGGCATCTGACCTCTACGTGACCAAGGCAGGTTTATGGCAAGCACGTGTTCGGCTGTTATGGCTGCCAAAAGGGAAGCCGGTTCCTTCACACATATACCTGGAAGCAGAATGTTGTATACATAATGAAGGGACCAGCTTCCCTTTCGGCAGCCATAACGGCCGAACACGTGCTTCTATGACCTTGTCCCAGACACTAGAAAGTCAGATGCCTGCCTCGTGACAAGGAACTAATCAGAAGTTAGCTGGTGGCGCTATGCTTTACGACCCTGGGTGTGCTTTACGGACAAGCGCACAGCAATGACGTAAGAGCATAGCAACCACCCTAGGAGGGCCTATGGGCCATAACAACCAGTTGACCAATCAACACAGGGAAAGCCCTCCAAGCCTGGAGGCACACCAATCCTGAGTCTGTGCGTACCCCTAGACACTTCCCCTTACACTGTCCTATAAGATCTCTTGGGAGACCCTAAGAGCCGTCTTTTGCTAGCCATCCGCCATGGCGGGTGGGTGAAAAACCCGAGCTAACATGGGGTTAGCTCGTTAAATTACAATAAAGCCTCGTGCAGTTTGCAGCAAGCTCTCGAATCCGCCTGGTGATTGGGGTGACCTCAAACCTGGCCTGGGACCCCGGATACTTGAGTTTTCAGGGGTCTAACAATAATAAATAAAATCTTTAAAAAAAAATTATTATCAAGTGTTGTCCAGATAGAAAGGAAAGGTAATAACCTCAACAAAAAATGAAATTACATATAACAAAAACAATTATTAAGTAAGAAATATATTCTAAATGTCATATTCATGGGTAATTGGCAAAATTATAGAGATTACTCCAAAGGCTGTCCTCTTCTGAAGAGTCCAAAGTTTTGTACCTAATATGTCCTTTGCCAAGATTCGGGGGAATTATAACTGTCTAGTCTTCAACCCCATCAAAGACCTGAAAAGGAAAATAATATTACCTGAGTAAGCAGGAAGTGTAAACAAGTTGTTAGACCCCCGAAAACTCAAGTATCCGGGGTCTCAGGCCAGGTTCGAGGTCACCCCAATCACCAGGCGGATTCGAGAGCTTGCTGCAAACTGCACGAGGCTTTATTGTAATTTAACGAACTAACCCCATGTTAGCTCGGGTCTTTCACCCACCCACCATGGCGGACGGCTAGGAAAGACCGCTCCTTGGGTCTCCCAAAAGATCTTATAGGGCAGCGTAAGGGGAGTGTCTAGGGGTATGCACAGGCTTACGCACAGGCTCATGATTGGTGTGCCTCCAGGCTTGGAGGACTTGCCCTGTGTTGATTGGTCAACTGGTTGTTATGGCTCATAGGCCCTCCCAGGGTGGTTGCTATGCTCTCTACGTCATTGTCGTGCACTTGTCCGTAAAGCACACCCAGGGTCGTAAAGCATAGCGCCACCAGCTAACTTCTGATTAGTTCCTTGTCACAAGACAGGCATCTGACCTCTACGTGACCAAGGCAGGTTTATGGCAAGCACGTGTTCGGCTGTTATGGCTGCCAAAAGGAAGCTGGTTCCTTCAAAGTGACTTCCAAAAAAAATGTAAGAAATAACAGAAGCAGCTGGCTGCCTGGACAGTCCCCCAAGGTTCCTCCTCTGCAATGTTGATGCATCCATCTTTGGCCTACAGGCCTGGAATATCTAACAGACCTTTTTTAGAAGTAGAATTTTTTGAAGAACTGCCCTAACCTATCTTGGCAAAGTTCAGCAGTCACCTTTCTTTGTGTCCTGCTTGTCCAGTGTGGACAGTGTACGTCAGTAGTTGAGAACAAAGGCAATTTCTTGCCCTAAAGGCCAGCTTTTGCTACAAAGAAAGCAAACTCCATATGGAGTATCTTCAATGCCCATCATCATCTTTAGAAGCAGATTGGTGCTGCCAGGAACAGACAGCCTCATGTAAAGAAAAGACTAAGTCATTAAAACATTTTATTTTTTTAAAGATTTATTTATTTATTATGATTTATTATGTGTACAGTGTTCTGTCTGCATGTTGCCTGCGGGCCAGGAGAGGGCACCAGATCTCATTACAGATGGTTGTGAGCCACCTTGTGGTTGCTGGGAATTGAACGCAGGACCTTTGGAAGAACAAGCAGTGAGTGCTTTTAACCACTGAGCCATCTCTCCAGCCCCATTAAAACATTTTAAATGCCATATTCTATTGTCTTTGAAGTGTTTGAAGATTTACCTATGTATTTGAAACATATCTCTATATATATAGAAAACCTAACTAACATGACTTTAAGTTTGATAATTATTGGTAACTATTAACCTACATCCTTTTATTATTCTATATAGCCTTAAAGGACTAAAACTTCACATTGCATAAATAAACAAGAGCAGAATGAGAGAAGGAGGAAAGAACAAGGGACATGCCCAAGGTAAGAAGTCAGGTAGCCACCAGCCAGTCAGACATAAGAAGTTGTAAAAGTAAGTTATTTTTTTTCTTTGCAGATTTGTTTTTGTTTTTGTTTTTTTGTTTTTCGAGACAGGGTTTCTCTGTGGCTTTTTTATTTGAATTAGAAACAAGATTGTTTTACATGACAATCCCAGTTCCCTCTCCCTCCTGTCCTCCCCTACCACCACCCCCAACTAAAACCCTACCTATCACATATCCTTTCTGCTCCCCCTGGATGGTGAGGCCTTCCACAGGGTGTCATCAGAGTCTATCATATCCTTTGGGATAGGGCCTAGGCCCACCCCCCTGTGTCTTGGCTCAGGGAGTATCCCTGTATATGGATTGGGCTCCCAAAGTCCACACCTATGCTAGGGATAAGTAATGAACTACTACAGGAGGTCCCGTAGGTTTCCTCACTGAAACCCATGTTCCTGGGGTCTGGATCAGTCCCATGCTGGTATCCCAGGTATCAGTCTGGGGAGCAAGAGTTCCCTGATGTTCAGGTCAGCTGTTTTTGTGGGTTTCACCAGACTGGTCTGGACCCCATGAAAGTAAGTTATAAAGAAAAAAAAAAAGGCGAAAGTAGATAAAGAGAAACATGTTAATTTAAGTTAAAAGAGCTAGCTAGAAATAAGCCTAAGCTAGGCCGAGCATTCATAACTAATAAGTCTCCATGTCATGATTTGGGAGCTGGTTGGTGGCCTAAAAGAAAAGGCCTGGTACAGAAAGCCACCTTTACAGTATAAGGTCTCTCTGCTGGTCAGACCGGACAGCTAGCTATTTATATCTTGTGGGGGTTGTGGGGAGAATCATGGGGTGGGGGAGACAGACAGCACAGCAAGGAAGTCACGACCGTTGAAAGATTTGAAATCTTAGCCTGGAAAGCTGTGAACTCCAGGAGAAAAATTACCCTAAGACAGGTTCCATGTGTTGTGGGAAGATCTCTCTCCTTTAAGAGATTTTAAGGTTTTTGCTCAACAAGGTTAAAGGAGACACACTTCTGAGGGAGGAGCTGTTCCTTAGACAGAGGAGTGAGAACAAAATAACAATGAATAGGCCTTCAGTATAATGTTGCCACCCAGTAGTTCTGTGGGCGAGTTGAAGAATGTTAAGGTAGAGAAATAAGGACAGCTGGTATCCCAGAGTGATTCTAGGAAGATAGCAAAGGAGTTTAATAGTGACTGTTAGGATGAGAAAGTCTTAGATCCAGCAAAGGACATCAATAATGTTGGAGTAAAGCAGTAAAGATGAAGGTCATACCTTAAGGTGGTAACCTAAGTCTAGGAAGTTTAAGAGTTCACCCTAAGGGTAAGCATGGAGGTACACACCTTTAACCCCAGCACTCAGACAGACAGGCAGGTGGATCTCTGAGTCCAAGCCCATCCTGATCTACATACATAGAGTTACAAGTCAGTCAAGACTACATTGTGAGAGACTGCCTCAAAATTAACTGATTAACCTGAGGAGAAGGCTTAGTAGCTAAAGCACTTGCTGAACATGTAAAGAATTGAGTTCAGATCCCCAGCACCCATGTAAAAAGCCTGGCGGGTATGGTACATACATGTCTGTAACCGCTGCTGCCAGAGTGCAAGGGTGGGAGACAGATTAAAGATCCATACCTGGAGCTCACTAGCCAGCCAGTCTAGCCACATCAAGGCTAAGAGATGGTAGATCTCTGGAACTGGCTCAACAGCTAATGTAGCCAAAACAGTAAGCTCCACATTCAGTGAGTAATTTTGTTTCAAAACAAACAGAAAAACAGAAGCATAACTGAGGAAGACACCCATTGTGACCTCTGGTCTTCACATATGTACTTTTCCATGGAGAAACAGATATATGATATGATAAGTTCTTTCTTTTTTCCTTTTTTTTTTTTTTTTTTTTTTGGTTTTTTGAGACTGAGTTTCTCTGTATAGCCATAGCTGTCCTGGAACTCAGTAAACCAGGCTGGCCTTAAAATCACAAAGATCCACTTGCCTCTGCCTCCCATGTGCTGGGATCAAAGGCATGCGCCACCAACACCTTGCTGTGATAAATTCTTGAAGTGAGTTGAGTCCTGTATAATAAACCTAAGGGAATAGGAAGAGAGAGCTTGTAAGATTACATCATAGAATTCAGAAACGCAAGTGAAAAAAAACATCTTTGCTATTGCATTAGGAAGGTCTGGAGGGTTATGAAGGTGTATGATGGACCTAGGTTTCATCCAAAGAAAAAACAGAGATCTGTAAGTGACTCACAGTAACAGGGTGCTTGAGCTTCTGTGGGTAGGACAATTTTAACCCTAGGCAGAGGAACCCATGGTGGCAGGGCCTGTGACTTGATCACCGCTGGAGATGTAGACAGATCTGCATAAAGGAAGAGCCTACTGTGAAGAGCTTCAAAAGGGCTGAGCTGGAGCTGGGCATGTTAACACATGCCTGTAATTCCAGCGCTTGAGAGGTAGAAGGATCAAGGGTTTGAGGTTCACGGTTGCAAAGCAAATTCAAGGTCAGCCTGGTCTACATTAGGCCCCTTCTCAAAAAAAAAAAAAAAAGAAAGAAAGGAAGGAAGGAAGGAAGAAAAGGCTTGGAGACATGACTGAGAATGCTTGATAGTCTGGCAGAGGACCTAGGTTGGTTCCCGGCTCCTCCATCAGGCAGCATAAGACTCCCTGCCACCTTTAGCGATTTGTTCTCTGAGGGAAATGGGGTAACTTCTAATACTTAACCTGAATTCTTTATATGAAGTTCCTGGGTAAGTATTTGAGGAAGAAAGTATGATGAGTAAGACGGAAGAGGAATTGGGGAGATCTCTTCAAGTAAAGAAGAAATACATAGAGAGAGGAGTTATGAAAAAAATGTAATTTGTCAGGCAATGGTGGCTCATGCCTTTATTTAATCCCAGCACTCGGGAGGCAGAGGCAGGCAGATCTCTGTGAGTTCCAGACCAATCTGGTCTACAAGAGCTAGTTCCAGGACAGCCTCCAAAGCCACAGAGAAACCCTGTCTCAAAAAACAAAAAAAGAAAAGAAAGTAATTCATTTTGAGGACTTGAAAGTCAAATTTAGACCGGCATTTGAAACTACATCCCAGAAATGAGTCAGAAGGAATACAGTACTTAGGACTTACTATGGTCCCTACCAATATCAGCTCCAAAGACACCCCTAGTGAGTAGCAGACCTTCCTTCCCGATCAGGAGTGAGACCTGGTCTCACTGCACTGATTCAATCAAGGCACGCTCTAAATCAGGGCATCCCCCAAGGATAGAGAAATTCTTGATTTACACAAGTGAAACATGGTTCACTCCAGACCCAGTCTGGTTATTAAGGCCAGGGTGATCCTGGAGGGTAGACTCACAAACCAAAACTGACCACTCACCAGTTATGAGGGCAATGGGAAGCTTCCCTTCCTGGAGAAAGCAAAACAATATGCTTACTTGTAGTAATTCAAAAAGAAGGGTGAGAGGGAACAAGGACGAGGAAATCCTCACAATGTGTGTGGATTTGCCCTGGGCATGGTGTCAGTGACAACCATGCCACAAGACAAAAGTAGAAAGGTCCTGAAAGGAAGGCAGTGTGGTATCCTACCCTTAGGACCTGTAGTAATCATCTTTCCTTACCACTCCCTTCAGCTTCCACCAAAGGGACCTTGACTACTCCTTAGTCTGTACCCCACAAAGCGCTGGTAGACTGTGGTCCTTCTGGGCCACTCTGTCATGCAGTCCCAGCCAGAGGCCATCAGCTGCCTCCAAACTGCTCAGCCAGCCACAGCAGACACAAAAAGTAAGAAGTGACCAAGAGAGGCTCCCTGAATGGGTCACCAAAATGCTATACAAGACAGCATATGCTGGGTCAATGACAAGGGTGAATCAAAAGACTTTATCAGGAACAAAATAATCAAAGAGAAGAAACATAACTATTTGGTGGTTTGAAAGAAAATGGCCCCCAAAGGGAGTGGCACTATTAGGAGGTGTGGGAGCAGACTTTGAGGTCTCTTTCTCAAGCTTCCCTCGGTGTGACAGTCAGTGGACTTCTGTTGCCTGCACGGTGTAGGACTTTCAGCTACCTCTCCAGCACCATGTCTGCCTGCACGCCACCGTGCTCCCCATCATGATGATAATGGACTGAACCTCTGAAACTGCAAGCAGTCTCTCAGTTAAATGTTTTCCTTTATAAGAGTTGCCATGGGCACGGAGGCGGTGGCAGCGGTGGTGGAGGCAGGGGAGATGTGGGCCACGCGTGGGGGCTGGCGGCAGCGCTGGCTCTGGAGCATGCTGCCTCACAGCCGGGCGGGCAACTGTGAAGTTTGTATTTCTTACCTGGGAAGGTTTTACCAGGACGTCAAAGACAGAGATATCACATTTTCACCAGCCACTATTGAAGAAGAACAGTGTAAAGTTCTGCCGTGAAGCAAGAGGCAAAGAGAATCGCTTGTGGGGCCACAGATGATGCAGCCGCCACGATCATCAATGAGGTATCGAAGCCCCTGGCCCACCATATCTCGCGGAGAAGATCTGTGAGAAACTGACGAAGAAAGACAGCCAGATCTGTGAGCTAAAACACGACAAACAGATCGACCTGAGCACAGTGGGCCTGAAGAAGCTCCGGGTGAAAGAGCTGAAGCTGATCCTGGGGGAGGGGTGGGGGGGAATGATGGGCAAAGGCTGCGCAGAAAAGAAAAGTCTGACTACATCCGGAAGATAAATGAACTGATGCCCCCAAGGCAGCCAGTTGTGGGATTTTCTGCATTAGCCTGAGACAGACTGCTGCTGGGGCTTGCTCAACTCTTTCCAACAGGATGAGAGCTCTGCTCTGAGGCAGCAGCAGCCGCCTTGTCCTGCTCTCGGTCTTCCCTAAGGCAGTGAGGAACTTCCTTCCAAGGCTAGACTAGCTCAGCACAGCTGTCTAGGCAGAACACTGTCCCCAGAACAGTGTCTACACTCAGGGGGTCTTTCCACGGTGCACTTTCTCATGACTAAAGGTTAACTTTGACTGCAAACAGGTACCAATATCTGCTAACTTCTTGATAGTAACTATAAGGCATGGTTTTAAGAACTTTTAACTTTAAATTCGGCCGGGCGTTGGTGGCGCATGCCTTTAATCCCAGCACTCGGGAGGCAGAGGCAGGTGCATCTCTGTGAATTCGAGGCCAGCCTGGTCTCCAGAGCGAGTGCCAGGATAGGCTCCAAAGCTACACAGAGAAACCCTGTCTCGAAAAGCCAAAAAAAAAAAAAACCCTTTAAATTTTTAAATTATTTTTGTGTGTGTATGATATTTGCATGTGTGGACAAACAACGTGGTGGATTCAGTTCTCTTGTCTTCCACATTTACATGAGTTCTAATTACTGAGCTCAGGTTGTCAAGTGCCTTTACCCATCTCACTGGCCCCAAGGACCTTTAAGTCACTAGTCATAATGCAGACTAGGTAGTCATCTTAGAGCATCAGTTGAAAGGGTTGGATGCAGCTCACCAGGAGGGTTCTGCCTTCTCACAGGGACCTGGGTTTGATTGCCTGCTGAGTATCTGGCTGTTACTTTCTTAGCACCCCAGCCTGGGGGGCCTGTGCAAACGAGGGGTCCTGAAGTCAGTTTAAACTTCATTAGCTTAGTGATAAACCCTACAACGGAGGTACTATATAAGAAAGTGCAATAGTAGTAGGTTCAATAAAGGCTGTGGATAGAAACTGACACATTTTGAAGCTCTACTGTAGATTTGGTATTATACATACATCTTTCATTAATCTTTGCTTTATCCCCAAAAGGGTATTCTTCACTGAGATGAGGAGCTGTGTCAAGGGAGATTCAATAACTTGTCAACAATTGGTCAAAGAAGTTGTAATTTTAGCTAGGGGTGGGGCTGGTGCACACCTGTGATTCTTTTTTGGGGTCGGGGAGGGTTCCTAGACAGGGTTTCTCTGTGGCTTTGGAGACTGTCCTGGAACTAGCTCTTGTAGACTAGGCTGGTCTCGAACTCACAGAGATCCACCTGCCTCTGCTTCCTGAGTGCTGGGATTAAAGGTGTGTGCCACCACTGCCCAGCCCACACCTGTGATTTTTGGAAGGTAGAGACAGTAGAAAGAGGTGTTCAAAGTTACCCTCAGCTACATAGTGAGTTTGAGGCCAGCCTGAGCTACAGAGTGAGTCCCAGGACAGCCTCCAAAGCTATATATAGAGAAACCCTGTCTTGAGAAAACAAAACAAAACAAAATTTACAGAAAAGAGAGAAATTTGAGAGTATGTGGAGAGGGGTCCCTGAGAAGAAAAAGCTACAATGTTGCTTTGTCTAGGGTTTTTATAGGGCTATGGCAGTAAAAGAGACAATTCCATCATAAAACACTCTAGCCCCAACTTGCTATGTCAGTTCTCTATGGCTGTTAGAATAAGTAACCACAAAACTGGTGGCTTAAAACAGCAAAAACTCTCCTAGTCAGCAGTTAAAAATCAATGTATGGAAGAGTTGTGGTCCCTACAGTATATAGGGAAGAATCCACTCCTCATCTCTTCCTATATGCAGGGCTGACAGCTATATCACTCCAGTACACACTTGTCTTCACAATGCTGTCTCCTCTGTGTGTCTTTTCCTCTTTTATCTCTTATAAGAACATTTGTCATTGGACTTAGAGTCCAACCCATTATTCCAAAATCATGTTATCTCCTCTCCTTGAGCTTAAGCACACCTACTAAGATGTATTTTTCAAACAATTAAACATTCATAGGCTTCTCGAATTTGAATGTGACTATTACGTGTATGTGTGTGATATGCACACTAGTATTGCATGTTCACATACGTGTGACACGCGTGTGTGCAGATGCATGTGCATGTACACGTACATGTACATGTGAAGGCCAGAAGATAACCTTGGGTGTCTTTTGTGTAGGTCCTCAGTATCCCACCCTCACGCTTGCAAGGCAGAGATTTCATCCAGAGCCATCTTCCCAATTTCTAGGATGTAATGTGGTGGTAGGTACCAACACCCAACCTACTACATCCCGTTACCAGCCTCCACTCTCACTAGCCACTAACTCCAGTTCTCACAGCCAGTTGATTAAAATTCTGTCAGTGTGCAAACAACTTCCAAGTCCAGTTAAATGCCATTGTCTTCACAAAACTCTCCCTCCCTCATTCCCATTCCTGGCTTAACGTACTGGGAATAGTGTCTCTTTGATCTGAGCTGCCAGCATAGTTAGCTACTCTCTGGAGGTTCTTGTTTGAATCTTAACTTTCTTTGCTTGGAACAAATATTCTAAATGATACCTAAAGTCACTGTTGTATGACACTTGGCAACAAGCACAGTGCTTAGTAAACACACAGCTGTTAGATGGGCTCAAGCCTATTGATTCAATTCCAGGGCAGTGGTGGTGGAGCAGCATGTTAAATCACCATTGAAATAATACACTTAGCAAATTTAGAATGTTTGAGGCATCCCAGGAATTATTATCTGATCTTTCATTAATTAATTAATTAACCTATTGTTGTTGAGACAGGGTCTCGCTAGGGAATCTTAGGCTGGCTTAAAAACAGTGACCTCAAGTGCAAAGATTATAGACACATGCCACCACAATTAGCTAAGATCTGATTTGACATATAAATTTACAGTATGAAGAAGAGAGGAAGGAAGAGCTATGGGTTAAAAAAAAGACATGACCAATGATTTATAAACAACTATATGAAAATGTATGGAGAGAAAAAGATCCATGCCAACATTTTTTGTTTTGTCTTGTTTCTTTGGAGACAGGGTCTCCCTCCAAGTGTAGCCCTGGCTGACCTAGAACTTGCTATGTAGACCAGGTTTTACTGGAATTCACAGACATATGCTTGCCTTTGCCTCCTCCTTTTTTTGATGGAGGTGTTCAAACAGAGTTTCTTTGTATAACAGCTCTGGCAGTTCTGGAACTTGGTCTATAGACCAGGCTGGCCTCGAACTCACAAAGACCCACCTGCCTCTGCCACCCGAGTGCCGGGATTAAAGCTGTGCATCACCAGTATCTGGCTACTTCGTTTGTTTAAGAAATGGAATTGCACTATCGGGATTGCACTATGTTGCCTTAAACTTGCAATCCTCCTGGCCCAGCCTCTCAGTGCTAGGATTATACCATGCTCCTCCTCCTCCACCTCCAAATATTTTCTCCCTATTTTGCTTTGTGAGCTAGGGCTTCCTATTCCTAGGCTCGTTTTGAATACACTGTGTAGTTGAGAATGATGTGTCTAGTTTTCTAAGCCACTCTTTGTTTTGTTTTGTTTTGTTTTGTTTTGAGACAGGGTTTCCCTGTGTAGCTTTGGCTATCCCAGAGATTCACCTGTCTCTGCCTCCTGAGTGCTGGGACTAAAAGCATGAACCACCACCTGGCTCTAAGCTATTCTTGAAGAATCTTCATTTTTCTTTCATTGATTGTAAGATTATATTTTAATTAAATCTCTCCCTTCCTCTTCCCCTTCCTCCTTCAAAACTTTCCCATATTTCCCTCCCAGCTCTCCTTCAAATTAATTGCCTCTCTTTTCATCAATTGTCACTGCATACATATCTGTATATATTTCTAAATATAACCTGCTGAGTCCACACAGTGTTACTGTGTGCATGTTTTCAGGGCTGACCATTTAGCACTGGAAAACAAATTGGGTGTGCTCTTCCCTGGGGAAGATGACGTGTCCTGCCCCCAGCTTTCCCCAGTTGTCTCAGTTGTTTGTGTAGGGTTAAGACCTCCTAGCCTTTTCCCATGCAGTTTGGCATGTTTGTTGGTGTCCGTGCTTGTCTAGCTACATTTGGGCCATCCTGTTGATGAGACTTTACAGGTATGGCTTCTTTTTTTTTTCTTTTAAACATTCTTTTTTTTATTTATTTGTTTATTATGTATACAACATTCTGCTTCCATGTATATCTGCACACCAGAAGAGGGCACCAGATATCATAACAGATGGTTGTTACCCACCATGTGGTTGCTGGGAATTGAACTCAGGACCTCTGGAAGAGCAGTCAGTGCTCTTAACCTCTGAGCCATCTCTCAGCCCCAGGTATGGCTTCTGATGTCACTAGCAGACATAATCTCTCCGTAAAGGGACCCTCTGCCTCTTCCACAATGTTACCTGAGCCTTTGGTGCAGGAGTTGTAGATGTAGCCACTGGGACAGGGCTCTACAACTCTGTATTTTGGTTGGTTGTGGCTTTCTGTAATGATCTCTCTCTGTTGCAAATAGAAGTTTCCTTGATGGGGAGTGGGGCCCACACTTATCATGCTAGACCCTGGAGGAGGACACATGAAGTCAGATATATAGTGAGGTGGTGGAGGCAGCACATAGGGTCTTGTCTGTTTTTTTTTCATCCCAGGTGACCAGAAGATACTATGAAGCCCAGACTGACCTTGAACTCAATGACTCTCCTGCTTCAGCTTCCCAAGTGCTAGGTATGAGCCATTATGCAAGGTGTTTTGAAAAGGAATATGAAGCATTTATACCAAGCATTACTAATATCATTATTAAGCTGTAGTGGTTAAGATAATATGATACTAGCATGAAGACAGACAAAAGCCATGAAAACCTGTTGAGTAGTACCCACTGAAACTATGCTTTAAAATAGCCATTGGTTTCAATTTTATCTATAAATAAGCCCAACAAAACATGAACAAATGTGCATGAAAATACATGTACTATCATATTCATAACAGCAAAATTAGCTATAGTCCCAAACTAGAAACAATCTAAATGCCCACTAACAGAAAATACACAAAAAGTCAACTCTGTAATCTGAACAGAATTCTGCACAAAATGAACAAACATGAATGGAGGAGGCTGGAGGCTCAGCAGTTCAAGGCCATCCTTGGCTACGAAGCAAGTTCTAGGCCAGCCTGAGCTACATGAAACCCTGTCTAAGGACAGAAAGAATGGAGAACAACAAATTAAATATATTCTTTTTCTGTGTATGGAAAGGAATAAAAGGGGCCCTGAGAGAGTTTGGGGGAGCTGTCTTAGAAAAAGTGGCTAGAGAGGGTCCCTATTAGGAAATGACCTTAGCAGTGTCATGGCAATTTAAACACAATTTGAGAACAATTGAGGGATAAACACATGGGAAAACACCAATAGGAAGTGTTTGGGAAGCCCAGCGTTGGTGGCACACGCTTTTAATCCCAGTACTCGGGTGGCATAGGTAGGTGGATCTCTGTGAGTTTGAGGCCAGCCTGGTCTACAAAGTGAGTTCCAATACAGTCTACACACAGAGAAACCCTGTCACAAAAACAAAAACAAAAAAAGTGTTTAGGTCAGGAGAAAGTCTGGGTATGTTCCCGACCTAACAGCAAGCCAAAATTTGAACAGGCAATCTCTTTTTCCTTTTCCCCATTAACTTTAGCTACTGAAATTATACTATTTGAAAACACAAGACAGAGCCAGGTGTTGGTGGCACACGCCTTTAATCCCAGCACTCGGGAAGCAGAGGCAGGCGGATCTCTGTGAGTTGGAGGCAGCCTGGTTTACAGAGTGAGTGCCAGGATAGGCTCCAAAGCCACACAGAGAGACCCTGTCTCAAAAAGGCAAAAACAAAACCAAAAAAACCAAAAAACCCAAAAGACAGTAATCAAAATCTAGATTTGGAAAACTATATTATCTCTATATTATCTTTTTTTTTTTTTTAAAAGACAGTCTCATGTAGCTTCAAACCTTACTATGTAGTCCAGGATGTACTTGAATCATCCTACATCCTACCTCTCCTCCCCAGTGGGATTATGGGAATGCACCATCATACCTGGGTTTACATGGCGCTAGGGATTAAACCCAGGGCTTTGTGTAAATTAGATAAGCACTCAACCAACTGAACTACATTCCTACGTTATTTAAGCATTTTAAACTGTTATTTACAAGGTTATAAGCAGTTTATGAACTGTGCTTTCTCCATAGTTTACAGATGCATGAAGACATATTTACTGATGATCTCTTCAGTATTCAGTATTCATACCCACAGACATAACAACCTAACATGACTCCAGGAGTTAGAAACACATGCTTATAATAAAGAATGGCACCCTCAGTTGTTCACAGACATTACTCAAAAGTCTTAAATCTTAAAGATCAGACAAATGGGAATGAGGCTTAGGAGCAACTTTTAAGGTCTTGGAAGAATGCTTCAGTTATGTTAATCCAGGATGCAAAACTACTCAGTTGTGATCATACTATTTTTAATATACATACAGACTACTTGAAAAAATATGTCAAGAGATAATAGTAGTGCATGCTGGGAAGTGGAAATCCAATACATAAGAGTTTCAGAAGCAAGAAGACAGCAAATGAGTAGAATGTTTGATGAATTATTCAAAAGCATTTCTGAGAACTGAAGGAAATGAGTTGCCAGGCTGAAAGGATTCTCTAAATGCTTGTTCCACTGGATGAAAGTAGATTGGCATATAAACACAATCGTAAGATCCCTAGCTCAGCCACTAGAATGAAATGCTCAGCCATGAATAGGCAAAATAACCCAAACACAGAATACTGATTTAATAAAAATAGTAGCCAGGTGGTGGTGGTGGTGCACACCTTTAGTCCCAGTACTGGGGAGGCAGAGGCAGGTGGATCTATCTCTGAGTTCAAGCCCAGCCTGGTCTACAGAGTGAGTTCCAGGACAGGCTCCAAAGCCACACAGAGAAACTCACATCTCAAAAAAGAAAACAAACAAACAAACAAAAACCCCAAACCCCAACACAGTAATATTGAGTATCCTGGGCAGAGAGAGTATAAAAGAAGGTAAACTTAGGAACCAAATCCTCGTATCTATAAGTCAACAAATAACATTTTAAACTGATGAAATAAAATGTAACAGTGTGCATAAATTCCTTATATATCTGTAAATATATCAATATTAATTTTTCCACAAAATTGGTAACAATTGCTTCGGGGGGTTTGGAGGCATTGAGGCAGGAAAAGCTGTTATAAGCTTTTTGCTTATTAGACTACATAAGTCGTTTTTGACTTGTTTGACTAATTATGACTGCCTTCTTATTGATCACATTTCAAATGGAATACACAAGTAAAGCATATGCATAATGTTGCTAATGGAAACAAATGTGTTCATTCATCTAGAAGCTGAAATGGAGCACTCTGAATTCAGATAATTTCATTGTTTTGGAGAAAACAAATAGGTTTGTAACAGGAGAATGATGTTACAATGCTCTTCAATATGAATCTTACCACCTGTAGAAGAATGCTTGGTACAGATTTCATTATATTTCTGTAACATATGTTAAACATACATAGATACTTAGAAAAACATTTTTTTTTTCAAGACAGGGTTTCTCTGTGGCTTTGGAGGCTGTCCTGGAACTAGCTCTTGTAGACCAGGCTGGTCTTGAACTCACAGAGATCCACCTGCCTCTGTCTCCTAAGGGCTGGGATAAAAGGCATGGGTCATCACTGCCTGGCAGAAAATTTTTTTAAAATGTGGAGAGCAATAGAGTAAGACACCTGTTGTGAACCTCTGGCCTCTGAATGTGCATATATGGGACTTATCCAGCCACATAAACAGACACATGTGTACTGTACATACCACCCACACCCATACCACAATACAAGAAAGACTTAAAAAGAAAGATAATTTTTAAAATATGTATGAATGTCTTGTCTGCATGTATGTCTATACCTGGTGACTGCAGAAGCCAAAACAGATGATCATGTCCCTTGGGACTAGAGTCTCAGAGGATTGTGAGGCACCAAGTAGGTACTGGAAATGAAGCTTGGGTCTTTTGGTAGAGCAGCTAATGTTTTTAACCACTGAGCCATCCCCCCAGTACCAACAGAAAGAAAAATTTTGAGCTAGGCTTGGAGCTCAGACTGTAATTCCAATATTCAGGAAGTGGAGGCAAAGGATCAGAATTTCAAGGTCATCTTTTGCTACTTAAGAGTCAAGAACAGCCTGGGGTATGTGAGATCTTGCTTTAAAAAAAACAGAAAGAGAGAGAGGGAGAGAGAGAGAGAGAGAGAGAGAGGAGAGAGAGAGAGGAGAGAGAGAGAGAGGAGAGAGAGAGAGAGAGAGAGAGAGAGAGAGAATTATACATAGAAGCTAGAGTGAACAATGGTTCATTGTTATGAATGCTTACTGTTCTATAGGACCTGAGTTTGGTTCCCAGTACCCATGTCAGGTAGCTCACAGCTGTAGGTAACTCTTGCTTCAGAGAATCCAATGACCACCTCTACTAGTCTCTTTGGGCACTAGCACATGTAGGTCACACACACACACACACACACACACACAATTTTCGGAAAAAAAATGCAGAACTCTTTTGAATGAGAAATGCTAGGCCAAACCCACAGGCTGTAATGTCATATTGGTAGGATGAATATTAACCACACTTAAAATACTAAAAATAATCTGTAATAGTGGTCAGATTTTTTTTTTATTTTATTTTTTTATAAATTGATCTCAGGGCCTCAGGCACAGTAGGAAGCCACTGGTCAACTAAGCCATATCCACAGC